>NC_068361.1:99495535-99733530 GCF_020536995.1 Dreissena polymorpha | reverse complement strand
TACGCTCTGGTGGCTAATGTTATTCCACCACATCTTCACTCAACTTAATCATGACATTTGTCTCAATAGAATCTGGGCTTAGTATGGAAACTGAATCACGCGGTGTCACAAAACTGTGTCACTACGTTAAATCTTAACGAAAATTGTATCAACTATCTAGAGTCGAATTGTTTGTCCAATCATTCTGAAATTTGTTCAAAAACTGAGTTCTTATATAAGATATCTCAGCCAGTTTGAAAATAAAAAATGTGATCAGAAATTCAATATTTATGTTTAAAGAAATGCTTGTGTTTATCTTAGAGTAGTTGGGGTTCCTTCGGGTCTACGGTTAGCGCCTTAGGGTCCATGAACGTCTTGTTAAAAACTTTTTCTTTTGTTTTTTAATTCAAATTAAATAACCAGATTAATTGAATACGATGAATTATTCTTTGTATTAAGGTAATGTTTAAAATGCAAATAACAATAACTCGTATGAGTTTTGGGTTCACCTAAACTATCAAAAATGCCTCATTAAACATTTACGTTAGTGATCCATTAAAACAAAATAAAACGGAAACAAAACAACCAGATCATCAATTTATATCACACTTAAATAAATTAGACGGTATGACGTAGAATTAACTTACAGGGAGATACATTTCAACTGGTGGTTCACTCCTCCTATATAAGGTTGGGGTCGATATGCATCTACTGCGATTGAAAAGAAAGATATGTATACTTTATACTGCACATTAATTGGATATTTAAGAAAAAATATGTTTGTTGTTTTTTTTTTTCTTCAAAAATACGTAACGCGTCTTACTTTCATCACGTGTACACCCAAGATTTCCATATTCTGCCTCTGACTGGCCAACTGGTTGCAAATGTCCCTCACGACTTCAACACTAAGCATACACAACTGAAATTTCAAGTTGTACAGCCCATGTATATGAAAACAAAAGGGAAAATATTTCATTAGCAGGCCGGCGACAAGTTGTATTATTTTGTACAATGCCGACGTAGCTCGAAACATTTGCACCATTAGTAGTCCATATGTTATCGATAAAAATCTTTACATTTATTTACAATATGGCTGATATAATTTTTATAATATCGTGTGTTGTGTTTATTTGTGCTATTAAGAATTTATGCGCTTTTTCGACCATTATCATGTCGTAGTGGTTGTCCGGTAATAAGTTTTGTTCCTTAGATTGATTAAAAAAATGTGTTTCCATAATTGTGCACTGATGAAAAAAAGGGCAATTGAATGTACTTTCATAATACCATTAGTGAGTTTTTTGACAATGTATACATTATTAACAACATATATTTTACTCGTGTACTGATGTGGTATTAAATGAACAATAAAGCAATGTATTCTACGGCTTGAATAGTTGATGGTCGTTCTATTTACTTAAGCCATAAAAACATATAGTTTCTGTAACATTAATAAACCCTTCAGGTATGATTAAAAGAACAGGCATAGACAACTGAATGAATACTTGAAAAAAAATTCATTTAGAAATAATACAAGAACACGTCTACAGACCAAAACTCTAGTTTTAAATCGCAGATGAAGAACACGTTTTTGATGTGCTATAGGGTTGCAGTTATTCATTTGACACTACTAACCTTAGAGAACATAGGCCAACAAATACTTATAATAAAGCAAATTATTTGCCACATAATACGGAAGTAAAATCCTATTTGGAATCGCCAATAATTATTGTCCAACCCTAGTCCGGGCAAAACCGTAATTGTTCACGGCAAAGGGGGGCTGACTTAAAAGGAGTGGACAAGGATTTTGAATAACGGATACTTATTTATTTATATCTTGTTTTTACTTCGAACTGTTGTTCCACTCGTGTAGTTGTCAAATTATTGTATTTTCCAATCATGAAACTGGTGGACACTTTCGAACTGTCTGGTCACCACGTGATGTGTCCCAACAAAAGAGCTTCCGCCAAGATAGGTGTATTGTTCTTGTATACAGACTGGGCCAGTATTGGGCACAAAGTTGCAAAAATACAAGGAGCATGTGAATGCTCCTTAATCAATCCGTATTATCTAAAATATATATCAGGTACGTCCTTTATTTATTCTAAACATGTTAATGGCAACACATGTTCAACACCATCGCAGGCGGATATATTTGATAAAAAGATATTCATTGTTTAAAAGTAAATATCGTTTTACCTTTGTTTGGACCATGCTAACCCTTTGTTCGCGCAACGCTTCGAAATCTGTAATGGTCTGACACAGTTTTCAATTGTGTGCTTGTGAAATGAGATTGTCGAGCAGATAAATGTTCCTGTTCGCCTAACACCAGCGCTGAAAATACAATACGCAATCTTCAGCGTGGTTCATCGAATGTTGATTGTAGCATAATTTCGTTTTCTTGCAAACAACCCGTATCTTTACAAATCTAATATCAAATATCGTATTTTTGAATTGATACTAGTTTACCTGCAGTGAACCAGGATTGGTGAAAGATGGTCTTTCTGAGTATCCCCCCGCTCTCCAAAGTCAACAAGACACCAGGCCGTGTCAGAAACACCTTGTCTAGCCACGATTTAAATGTGAACTGCTTGACCATCCTGGTATCATGTCCCTATTGACTCCAATACAGTCAATACATACTTACAAATACCGAAAATATTAAAGTGAAGGAAAACAAACAAAATAATGAATGATCAAATTAATGCTTGCAAATTATTAAATACCCGTTTGATACAGCACGTTTGTGTAATGAAATTAAATGACCGCTTTTGTTGACCGGTTGCAGTAAACGATAACGAGGCATGGTATAGGGGAGAATACCCTTGTCTTATGTGAGTTAGGGTTAGGTTAGGGATCTGGTTAGGTTAAGGTTATGGGTTAAGGCTAACCCAACCCAAAACCGACCCTTACCCTAACCCTTACCATAACCCTCTACCCCCCCCCCCCATGCGCATTACAATACCATGCCTCGCTCGTTGTCGATGTCCGCTTCCCAATTAAAACATACCTTGTGATTGTAAATGTCCTGATGTTGTAATCAAGCATCTGCTCTCGACATCAACGTGCTTGACGTCAATTCGTCCGTACTTGCACACCCGTTCAGCGCATCGGGCCAATATTGCAAGCATTTTATCTGCATTATAATACGTTTTGTAAAGCACTCTTAACTTGTGTTTCATCATACAAGATACAATATCAACGAGTCTTTAGCAGTTTTATACGTTTGTTTTTATTGTCAACATGTATATCAACAATTATCACATATGATGCACTGTTAGTATGCTTATGCTTTGATTTTAAATAAACATGAACTGTAAACAAAACATCAGGTATAATGCAATACCGTTCCTGTTTCAATCAAATTTGTCAGCATCACAATGATGTCCATCCTTTGCTGCCATATCGTTCGCCAGAAGTCATCTAAATTTTTCTCCGTTGCCCCCTTTTTTTACGAGACTTGAAAATATGTGAGTTATACTAGCCGGTGAGTTTAAATTGATAAAATATATTTGCGAAATGTTTTTTACCAAAAAGAAGAAATTCGCTACACTAAACGAACAAAATTCACGGAATATACTCTGGTATGATGTGTTTGTTTTTCAATAAATACGATGCTTTACTTACCCTGAGAAGCAATGCATTTCTTTGCCTGTTTAAAGCCCTACATTAAAAATTTATAATTTAAATATTTAATTACTTTAAGTTTTCTAATTTTCATATTTCAGATTGTTTAATTCATTAACTTATCTTTAAATGTTTAATTGAACACGCGATGTCTGTAACAAACAGTTCAGATGAAAAAAACATTAAAAAAAAACATGAAAAGAAAAACATATTGATGATAAGAATAACACTGATATAACCGAAATAAAACGTTTACGTGTATATAGCTCGCGTTGATATATTCAGATTCTCCATCGAACTCTATCGTCAACGGCACACGGTTATAGTCGTCTGAAAACAATTGAGCGTATGGTATATCCTTAAGAACCAATATGTAATTCGACGAATTTTTGGTCTAAAAATGTACATATATGATTATTGTAAGTGCTTCTGAAACAATGACATTTGAAATGTATATGACGATAGTGTATTTTGAGTCATTTGCCTTTAAAATATTGTGAAACTGGACCTGACGAAATACAAATAAACTTAACGTACAAGCAAACATCAGCTTGTAGCGATTCCTGCCTTTGTTATCTTCGGAAGATGCTATGTCGTGCTTATGGATATGCCCGCTTCTTAATTTCTTAAATAGAATAATTTTATTGTTACGATGATGTTTAATAATTAAACATATAACTGATTATTAAAAAATTATATTTAAACTATTTTTTTACTTTAAATTCGTCTTCAAAGAATGTTGAACCACTTCGCAATTCCTCGTGGATGTAGTCCCAGAGTTTATGATTTTTATTCCACGGCTAAGTGTCTTGAAGCTGTAGTAATCATGGTCATCACTTGGGACGGGATTCTCTTTTCCAGACAATAAACTGCTGACATCTACAATTTCAGTAGACATTTTAAAAAGATTTTGCAAAGAACAAATGTTATGCTCTATATAACATATTAACATGCTTGTTTATTAAAATTAAACGTTTATTTGCATATTCGTTTACGCCCTATGGTGCTTTCTGATAGTATGTGCCACCTTATATGGGCAATTCGGCGTTCATCGTTTATTTTTCGAATGTTTATGATGATGTCCACTGCTCGATACGTATTCTTAGTTTCGCTTATACATGTATTCATCTTAAATGAAACATTTTAAGTTATGTGCAGTTATTTTTCAAAAATATGTCACGTATACTGTTAAAGCGGCGTTCGCTTTGTCTTCTACGGAGACGATTTTTTCCATCATTAGCCCGATCGAGATGATCAAATCTCGTATAGGAACATGTCTCTATCTTGCTGATGTAGAATTTAGTATGACATTCTTTACTGAAATTAAATCAATCATAAGATCTGACAGAATGATATTGTTTTTAAACAATGGCCTAAATAAAAGTCCGCGACTTGATATTACTTTGTATTGTAACATATAATATTGTAACATGCAAAAGTACTTACGCATGTAGCTTTTGCCGCCTGCAATATAAGGTAAATACAGTCATTCCTATATGATAACAACAGCTGCGACGCAACCGCCAACTATTCAAGCCACGTTTACGGTTCTACTTTCTCCTATCTGTTTGTGTTCTGAAATTGAACACTATATTTATAAATTGGTACTTTACATATGAAACCTGCTTTATATTTTTCTCTCGTGTATGTTCATGCGCGTGTTCTGTGAAGGGTAACGAAAAGTTTCGTAAAGCATTCACGGTTAATACTGAAACAATACTTTTTTACGTGTACAGAAACCATTTTCCATCATGAATCCATCGTGGCATTGAAGAGACATTAAGCAGGATCCATTGACGTGATGACACTTGTCGCAGTGGACAGTTGATAGGGCAGCTTTGCCGTAGAAACCAGATATACAGGCTGTGTGACAACAATAAAATGAATATAATGCGAATAGTAGTATGCGAAAAGAATTATCTACACACCATGGATTGTCACAGGAGTAAGGAATATTCCTCGACGCCGCAGGTCGTTATATATTTGTAATATTAAATTATGGGGCATGTTTCGACGTAATGGGGCAAGAGGCATGAACTATTATTACATACAAATATGCTGTTTATTTCTTCTCTTGTTTGTCCAAGCAGGAGTTTTGCGAGGAAAAGGCAAGCTTCGCGGAGCATTCACAGTTAATCCTTTAACAATACTTTCTTACGTGTACAGAAACCATTTTCCACCCTGAACCCATCGTGGCATTGAAAGACCCTGCGCACGATCCATTTACGGGATGGCACGTTTCGCAGTGACAGTTCATAGAGCAGCTTTGTCCGTAGAAGCCGGGTGTACAGGCTGTGTTACAACAATAAAAGGAATATAAATTGAATAGTAGCATGCGATAACAATTTTCTAAACACTAATGATTGTCATATGAGTTAGGATTATCCCTCAACGCCGCAGGTCGTTATATAGTTGTAACATTTAATTTCGGGGCATGTTTTGGCCTAATGGGGCATGAAGCACAGTATATTATTACATACCAATGTATTAAAATTTGTGGACAGAAGTTTTCAGAAGGACAAGATTTGTAAGGTATTTGCTGTACATGTCTATATAAAATACATGACGCTTAAGGTTTTCAGAGTGTTTGTTTAACTTAAGTTAAATGATGTAATAATACATTGTACGATTTTAATATGTTATATATCGAATATACCATGGTCGACCTTTTGTTTTCAGAGATGTTAATTTTTTAAATTATATCTATATGCATTCATTACTAATCATCATAGAACAGCTATTCTAAATGGAAAAAGGGGCAAAAGTTATGTGTTTGTTTTGAAAACCATAAAATCGCACATAAAAAACTTCCTATCTGAAGAAAAATTTAAAAACTTACACTGTGTTGAAAAGTGTACGAGTACTTATGTGGAAACATGTGGCAAAAAACTGACGGTAAAACAGACAGAAATCATATATTAAAACGAAACAACTAGAACTGAGGAAAATTATATGATAACTTATTAAGCGAAAGTAACCAGCTATTTAAACAACACAATTTCACAATTGTAATATCATAATTAATAAAGTGCAATAAGTCAATAATGTGGAGGCTAATGACGATCGAGCACTGCACATTCCCTTAATAAAATGTATATGCCAAAGATGTATCACCAAATCATTATTTTATTTTTGAAGTGAAGGGGTATAATAATGAGCTTAAAACAAATCTCATAGGAACAATTTCGTTACGTTTACGGGCTCATTTATATCTGCGAAATCCATAATACATTATAGTTAAACAGAATGCAACATTATAAACATGCATTTTTGTGGAATTCCAAGGTTGACTTAATTAAATCTAACTTAAATCAGGTTAGTGTTCTTTCAAAATAAGTAATTAGAGCACAACTATTGATTGCATTATTCAAATGTATGTCAACCTACCCACGCTGAAGTTAACACGTGTCGAAAAGGGACGCCATCCCCATTCTGACATTTACCGGAATTTATCAATATAATAATGACATGCTCATTTGCAATCTACGACAAAGATTAATATTTCATACATAAGATAACATTACAAATAATGCAAACTCCATATGAATTAGTAAATATTTTTTAATATTACCAACGCTACAGTTAATGTTAGTCAACCCAGGATCACATTGCTCATCGGGACAGTTACCGGAGACATGGTTACAGTTGGCACCTTGTAGACAATGACACTCTGAGGAGCAGTTCAAACCAAATAACCCTTCTTCACATGCTGTAAAGGTGGAACAAGAGGAAGTAATATTAGTAGCTATACAGTAATAGTTAACAAGGTTAATCTAAAATCATGTATCGAAAACAGTAAGAAGTATGCTTATTATTCAGGTTTTTCGTGCAATTTTATAAACACCGTAGCAACGTTAAAATATAACGTTTAGCTGTCAGCTTTCAAAAAATTTACTCTTTCCAATGCTACAGTTACTATGAACATAAAGAACAGGCCTGAATCACAAGCTTTAACATATTATTATATTATTAATATAGTTTAAATTAAGATTAAAACAGTAAAGGTCTACCCGGCATAACTAAACAACAATGCGAAATACAATTTCAAACTGTTGAAGTATAGAAAAACATTATATTGAGAGACGACGAACCCCCACACAAGTTAACGTCGTAATATTGATCGCGCGTTAAACACGACTTGAACAGAAACCTTTAATATTCCTTATCATAATTATATCTAAATCGCTCGCTAAAAAGTCGAACACGCTTTGTTTACTTGTTTTTACATATTACAAAAACATTACTCCGACATTCGCTGAAATATAAATTATGATAATAAGTAGTGCAAACATATTCACATTTAACCTTTAATATTTTTGACTTTACTAGTCTTAAAATAATACTTCATTGAGTAAATTAGATACGAAACCGCATGTTTTTACATACCTTCGCTACAGTTGCCATGCGTCCATCTAGCTGCACATGTGTTATTGGGGCAGGTACCATCAATATGATGGTAAGTTTCATTGTTGTAACAATGGCATATATAAGAGCAGTTAACACCAAAAGTTCCAGGGCTGCAGGCTGTAATAATGAAATGTCGATTCATCTATACAAAATCAAGTCTGCGACGTGCTTTAACTTCAGTTTTACGTCAAGACAAGAAAGGAAGTTTGTAAGAAAAATGGTTCTTTATTAATAATGAAATACAGATAATTTATAAATGCAAAGTTGTGAACATTATTTCTGATAAAATTTTCATTTGTCAAGTTGATCTTCAACGGTTCTTTTTGGCGTTGTGGTAATTTCTCTCCTTGGAAGAAAGTTTTATTGAAGACAGTGAAACAGAGGAGATCACTTGGTAATTGACATATGGAATACTATACATGTCTTTTTTCTTTACATAAGATAACATTTACAATTATACGATCACCATTTGATTGAGTAAAGCATCGTGGTAGGATTAATCTTGTGTTTTAATCTTACCAACCTTACAGTTACTCTTGGTCCACCCAGGCTCACATTGCTTATCGGGACAGTTACCGGAGACATGGTTACACTTGGCACCGTGTAGGCAATGACACTCTGAGGAGCAGTTCAAACCAAATAACCCTTGATCGCATGCTTTAAAGGTGAAACAAGAGGTATATTAGTAGCTATACAGTAAAAGTTAACTAAGTTAATCTTTAATCATGTCACGAAAACAGTAAGAAGTATGTTTGTATGTTATTATACAGGTTTTTCATGCAATTTTATAAACACCGTAGCAACGAACAAATTTAACGTTTGGCTTTCAGATATCAAAAAGATCTTACCAACGCTACAATTACTATTAGTCCAGCCAGGGGCACATTGATCATCTGAACAGTGGCCAGAAACATGGTCACATCTTTCCCCCTGTAGACAATGGCATGGGAAGGATCAGTTGTTACCAAAAAAGCCTTGATCACAGGCTTTGAAAGTCGAACAAAAGAAAATATCTTAGAGAAAATATCATATGTAATAGGCATTTGCAAACACATTTGCTTTGCATTCAACATTATAATACATTGTTTTCGTGCATACACATTATAAAAAACTACATAATTAATCATCTAGCTGCCAAAGAGTGTCAATATTAAATCTTACCAATGCTAAAGTTGCTTTCAGTCCATCCAGGTGCACAAAGGTTACCAGGACAGTGACCAGAACTTTTGTCACAACTTGCTCCGAGCAAGCAATGACAACGGGAGGAGCAGTTCTTACCAAACATGTCTGTATCAGCTGTGATAGTCGAAGTAAAGATATTATTATAATAGATTAGTTGAGGAAATGACAACAGTATTACATGAGAAAGTATATTTGCATTCATGATTTACCTGAACAATGAACGTAAACGGCTTTTTCTATAACACATGCTAATACATGCCCTTATTTATAATTTAGCTGGCGCCAATCGTCAATTAAACTCTTACCTACGTTGCAGTAACTTTTGGTCCATCCAGGTTCACATAGACCATCAAGACAGTGGCCCAAAACATTGTCAAAACTTGAACCGTTGTTACAATGGCATGCATATGAGCAGTTCTCACCAAAGAGCCCTTGATTGCAGGCTATAAAATATTATACTTACAAATATTAGTAGCGATTAAGCAATAGTTGTTGAAACAGTTTACCCTGAACTTTGAATAGAAGCAGAAAAAATGAGTATTTGTACCGTAAGAAAAACATGTATTGGTAGTACAACTATAATCTAACGAAATAATAGAGATTGAGCATTTTAAAGTTGTACCCACTGTAAGTCCATGCATGAAGTTGCAATCTATAACAAAACTATTTACTCTCGCTACACACTATTATGAACACAAACATCAGCCCTAAAGACGACACATATCGCAAATTGCGATCTTATCTACGCTACAGTTAAATTGAATCCACCCAGGCGCACATATACCGTTGGGACAGCGGCCAAAAACAGGCTCACAATCGTTCCCTTTTGGGCAATGACAGGGGAAGACACAGTTCAAACCGAACATGCTTGGATCACAAGCTGTGAAAGATTATTTTAATATTAATATATTCTCAATTAAGGTTTAAACTGTACAAGTCTACTCGACAAAACTTAACATCCATGCGAAATACAGTTCGAAGCTAATGTTAAAGTATAGACACTGTTTCGACGTGTGCAAAAATGATATTGAGAGACGAACCCCCAAAAAGTTATCGTCGTAATATTGATCGCGCGTTAAACACGACTTTAACAGAGAACTTGAATGCCGTATTATTATTATATCTAAATCGCTCGCTAAACAGTCGAAAACGCTTATTTTACTTGTTTTTGCATATTAAACAAACAGTACCCCGACAATCGCTGAAATATAAATCTTTCTAATAAATAGTGCATAAATATTCACATTTAATATTTAATATGTTTGACTTTACTAGTCTTAGAATAATATTATATCGAGTCAATTAGATAAGATAGCGCATGTTTTTACATACCTTCGCTACAGCTGTCATGCTTCCATCCAGCTGCACATGTGTTATTGGGACAGGTACCATCAATATGATGGCATGTTTTATTGTTACAATGACATATATATGAGCAGTTAACACCGAAAGTACCTGGGTTGCAGGCTGCAATCATAAAACTTCGATTCAGCTATACAAAATCAAAGCGTTGAACACTGGAAGATTGCGACTTGCTATAACTATAGTTGTACATCAAGCCAATATATAAGGACATTTTCGAGAAAAATGGTTCTTCATGAATAATGAAATACATGTAATTTATAAATGCAAAGTTGTTAACATTATTTCTGATAACTTGTCAAATTGATCTTCAACGGTTCTGGTTGGCAGTGTATTAATTTCTCTCCCTGGATAGTAATATTGAAGACGGTGAAACAGAGGAGATCACTTGTTAATTGACATCGAATTCTATACATGTCTTTGATAGCTGTACTAATGACTCCGCTTGTCGCAGCAGTCTAAAACGATCAGTTTATCTTGTAAGAACAGTTGCGAAATAGTTATGACCTATTTGGTATTATTTTATTTTTGGTAAACTGATTTTGATGAATTGATTTCAATCGATTATCTCATCGAAAATTCCATAAAACTCAATACATTTTAAGAGTCAATCAGTGTCAATCTGTGGCAATCTTTCTAATGATATCATTATTCTTTTTTTCATTACAGGCAAATCCTTTCCAGCCGTTTTTACATACCGCAGTCATACATGTGCCAGTTACACTTTCACATGAACCCAAAAGGCAATTACACTTTTTGGAACAGTTTGTACTGCACTTTTCGGGTAGACAGTCTGGAAAAAATGCATTTTGAATAGTTTAAACATGGTGTTAATAATAATTACTAAGAACACCATTATATTAAAATAACTATTGTGACATATGCGGCAAACGTCAAAAAACATAGCCCGACTATATGATTGTGATGAAAAATAATTGAATTTATAGTTGGACGCATAGAGCAAACAACAAAACAGTAGAATATAGAAATGTTTCATTAAGGCAGGAATAATCTCACGTTCCGCATTGCCTGAGATGTTGAAACAAGAAATGTCTTATTAGCAAGACCATTGGCACACAAGGCCGGTAAATGAAGTTCAAACAAAAATAAGTGAAATAGTAGCTTATGGTTGGTGAGATGTCTCTGAACTTACCAAATGCAAGTTAATGATTTACCTATTCGGGTCCATTGGCGAAAAATATATTTAACATTCCATCAAATACTGATTAAGGTCAATTATGGTAATACAGAAATGCCGAAAAGCAGCATAAGGAGGTAAATTTACACGCCGGTTTATATGATTGTACAGTTTCAGCAACCTGACAGCAAATTGATATTAGTTATGCACGACACAATGGGTCATGGTGCGAACCAACAATTTAAATTTTTGCATAGCGCGACAGATGTAAAAATCACATAACATTGGGCAATAATTTCGATTGTGACGAAAATCGGCGAACCAAAATATGGCGATGTCCAAGTTCAAATGCTATTAAATGTGTTTTAAATTGATATAAAAAATGGAATGGGCAGACGGAAGCGTCCCTATTCTTAAGGAAAAATCAATATGCCCCATCTAAGAAGGGGGGGGGGGGCAAAAAGCAACGATGATAAGAAGTACACATTCAACCACCTTGAAGTTAACATTGCTTTAACATTTGAGAACAAAACACGTACAGAATAACGATGTTATGCTCAATCGAGTTACGGTTTGTTTCCTGTATTCAATATTTTTTTCTATAATTAGCCTTTTATGACATGTATACGTATTCATACATTTTATTTCCTGGTTTATTTGTGTAAAAAAAAATTAATATGCAATTCGAATATAAACCATGATTTTGATTGCATTTATATGCGAATAGTATCCTAAGCGCAAAAGCCATGTTGACATTTGTGTACATACACATATAATAGATTGCAAATTTAACAAGACCAAAATTGATATCGTATTCAGGAGACCTGTTTTAACGTTCACGTTCTTAAAAACGATAAAAAGCCTACTAAGCAAATGTATCCATAATACCCGCGTAGCTATGTTTTCAACGACTTGAAATAATCGCGAGTTAAGCAAAATATATCATTAAAATAAATGTAGGCAATCTTACCGTATCCTCGTTTGACAATGCAAATTCAATATTATATAGCCAGATATTAGAAAAAGATAACTCTGCACTGTAATTGTTTCGGGATTATATCACTTCTTTGCAAGTCGGTATCAACGATAAAATTATCACGTTTCCGATCTCGACGTCACGTCAATCCACACCACATTTCGGTTATTGAAAAAAAGAAAGATAAAAAGGTTCCATTATTGATATCATTCGAAAACACTCAGCGTCGAAACACTTAACCTGCTTGTCGGTATATCATAATCGCGCATATTGTCGTATATGGATATGATGTCATGCCACCCGAAACTCGTACAGCATATACTTCGCGTGGGGGAGCCAGTACCGGCATAACAAAAGACCGGTTTTGCAAATGGACGCTTGGGCCAGAAGTGATTGATCATGTCTTCCCAGTAACAATGTGATGTTTTTAAACTGACTAAAAGCTGCAAAAAATATATAAACGTACATGTGCGGCGTTTATGAAGGTTATCTTGATTTTATTAGATAATAATTAGTTGTTTAAATAATCTTTGTTTCTTGCTATAATCAAAATAACTTCATGTTATACAAAGCTCATATCATTATAAAATACCGTCGTTTAACAGTATCTATTAAACACGGAAAAGTATTTATTTTAGCTGGAAATAGTAACACAATCTAACATTTGATGTTACAATCGCCAGTTACCTAAAGCCGTTAGTGCTGATGTTATACCAACTATGGAGGTTGACGAAATGTATGATAATCGTTGTGACATTATTCGAAATTGTGCAGAACCTTCGGTAACGAGGAAATAATTTATGTGATAAAACAACGTAATGGAGGAAAGCAAGGTGACGGACTTGTTTTTAATGGATCTCCATGTCTTGAATGTATTTTGAACACAATATTTCAAAATAATGCAATCCGACGGACGCTTCTCAATTCGATGAAATGTTACAAAAGCTGCAATGGGCGAAACTAAAAATGCAATTTACGAAATCATCATTGACCCGGACGTATTAATAGAACAAACCATAGTGCAATCATGAAAACAAACGTTTACACGTGGAAATGCTAGTATGCCAGCTGATATTACGCACGAATATTTATGGCACAATCACTTTTGCCCAGCCAATGTCCTGTTAGTACAAACACATGCTAAAAAGCGGATGTTTTTCAGGCAACATGAAATAGTGAATTTCTTTTTACAGAAATGCTGGAACGACAAGAAGGGCGACCAAAGCAGTTATTGATTAATTCAATGTGTGAAAGTCCAGCTATTTAAATCTGTAAATGACCCAACTGTACCGCAGTAAAAGGTTAAATAGATTGAAAGTTTGTTTTCAGGACTAGCTCAGCTGTTTTATAACTAGTTTTGCGCTCCGCTAATATCATTATTTCGCACGATAAAACTCGGCTTCCTTTTACTTATGGTTAGGATTAGGGTTATGGATAGGCTCGACAAGCCTTATGTGACACGAACGACTGTTTTATAAGCTATATCCATCAAATAACGACCTTATATAAATACTGTTGACAGCAATACGTCAATTAACGTACGCCATATTTACCGCAACACACAAAATCGTGTCGAATACCAAGAATTGTTTTCCGGTAAATTAGTGTTCTCGCCCGAGAGGAAAGAGGTCACCGCGCCGTTACCTCGCATACATCTATGGGCTTATAAGCGAGATTATGAAATGTTGAAATAGTATATATCTATTAAGTAAAATACTTGTGTGCTCCGACAGTTGCAGACAACATGGATCTTTAGGCATTTTGCAAAAAAAATAAACTAGATGAAATGTTTATATTCGATTCAATTATTAAAACGTGTTTTTTTTATAAAAGTCGAATCAACGTGCAGCCGTTGCGTGTTGTGAGCACGGCCATCAATTCAAACAGCCAACATTTACGATCCCGTACCTATAGCAGATAAAGTCACACACCTGTATATACATGTAACAGTGTGTTTTCGAAAAAGGAGCTTGTACATGAGGCATGCAATAAGCTCCATAGGACAAACTGTGACTTGAGCATAGCAACAGATACTTTAAATGCCAAAACATAAATGACGATAATTATATAGATCATCCGCTCTGCCCAAAGCCTGATATGAATGTGACCAATGCAGTAACTGCACTACCAACGCTTTCTTAAAACAAGAAGCCGCGAATAGATTTATGCAGGAATTCAATACAAGTATATCAAAATATATCTGCCTGTGTACAGCGAACACCACTTCAATTGCAATGCTGGTGAAAAGTTAAAGTTCATAGGCCAGGTTTACTGATTTTTACCTTTGTATCAAGTAAAGGAACACTTTATTGCTTCAAGAATTCGGACAAAGTACATGTTTAGTTCCAGATGTTAAAAGATTATTACAATTTCTATGAATGTCTTAATGATTGCGTACTCTCGGGATTCTTTCCACCGAAGAAAACAAAGATCGTGGATAACGCAGACAGTGATAAATAAAAATTGTGGTGACTTCAGAGTCACAATCTCTTGTAAAGTTTGATATAATCACAGAAATTCTCAACAGACGTAGGCTAAGTTAAAATCCAAGCCTTTGGTCTTTATAAGGAAATACTTAATAACATCAGAGTAAAGAAGTGTTCTCCATACAATTACTGCGAGATTAATATAACTGTGCGTTGCATTTGTTTCTGTTATTCTTATTAAGAAGCGCTCCAAAGCTGTAATGGGAGGGTGTTTAAACATGCCTCTTCAGTTCTATCCGATTATAGTCATTGATTCATTGTAATCAACGCTTACGATAAAATCGTTATATTTCTGAATTGAGCTCAAGCAATAAGGATGCAGGTTTTGTTATATATATATAACTTTGACATTATAATTACGATAAGAACTGATGAATGCATCCCGTTACATACTAGTATTAGTATCCCTATTTCAAACCGTTGAAGCTGCATGGTTACTGTTAGTGACATGCTTTGATTTTAATATGAATGCACTGTTTGGATTTGATCATTTAGTTAAATTAAAATATTTAATACATATAAATAGTTCAATTATGTTTTACTAATTATATATATATATATATATATATATATATATATATATATATATATATATATATATATATATATATATATATCCTCTTTTTTAACATTTGCTTATTATAAGAAATAAGTGTATGCGTGCACAAGTAATTATACATGTTTTAATTATTGTAAATCATTTATGTTAATATGTAATGCTTTCCTTGGAGGAAGTTTTAGTTTTAGACCAATGATGTTAAACTGTAATATTAACATTACTAAACCTAAATATGTTTGTATTGATTCAGCTTTTGTTTCTACGCACGTTGATCTGTACGTCCTAGAACTTCAATCTTTTCCACGAGATAAGTCTAGTCCAGTGTCAGTTGCACCCATGTTGGTCTTTCTAGAGCTGTGCAACATCTACAATCGTCCGCACTGCCATTGTTATTCACAATACCATCGTTGACCTTATCAGCAATCCAGTCATTGTAAAATGGAGCCCCGTTTGATGTCACCGCGATGTGTGAATTAAGGATCTGGATGGGATCTGAAGTATAAACAAACAGTTCTGATTATACAAATATAAGTGTGATTTAATGAATCATATATCTATCGTACACGGTATGTTTGTAGATGTCAAGAAATATTTATTTTATTGTAAGTATGTCGTTGTCTAAGAAAGCATATCTTAATGCTACGAATTTTTCTTTAGATGTTGTTCGCACACTTTATATGGAGTGATGTTATCGTTTGAAGAGGATCTGTATGTGTGGGTACTTATGTAGATAAACTTCATGCAATGTCTGCACAATAACGAGTGAATCTACGAATTCATGCCTTTTTTGTTTTGTTGATCTGAATTTCTGATACCTTAGTAGACCACATTATAAAATAAAAAGGTATATGAAGGTTCACCAAAACGGCTTATCGGCTTAAGAGATGCCATCAGCACTTACACAATAACGTTCGTTTGAAGATATTTAACGTATTTATGTCGAGCGAATCTATTTTAATTGGATATGCTGACCTATTCACGTTAAACATAACATAAATAAACGGGATATTATGCTCAATTAACGAACACACATCATAAAAATAAATACAAATATAGTATACAATGTTTTTTATTTGGACCAAAGTTTAGTGTACGGTATATGTCGTAAGTGTAATAAGATACTCATATTCTCGTGTATTCATATCGTACAAGCCAACTCATACATGGTGTCATCTCGTTAAATTGACACTTACATCTCTAGAATATGAAATTAAAATATTGTTTGTTAAAATACTAGCCCGGGAATATGGCAAAAGTCGATAGATTAGTAGAAAGGCACGCATGCCTTATAATGATTGGTCCTCGCTTGGAAATTGCGGAAAATAATACAAAATTGTGATGGATAATCAAATCCAAAGTTAGTAACGCAAACATCAAGGAATATGTCTCATAAGACTCTAGAGCATAATTTTTATTTTTAGTCTGCATTCAGTTCATGAATATTCTTGAATACCATTAGATCGGCATCAACAATAAGTATTATCATTATTACTTGGCAATACATTCAATTAAATTATTTATCCGGTACGATCTACATTTGCAGATTGAATCAGTATATGTTTGTTAATGCACCCACTCTAAACACCTGACACGCCTTCTGCTGAGCAGTTTTGGGCTTTTTCTATTGTTTTATGATATGACGCTACAGTTTTTACAAGCTGTACCATGCCTTATATGACATGTGACCTCTTATTATAACCATGACTCCTGAGTAAGAGACAAAGATCGATTATGACGCCTCAGCATAGTGAAATGAACGACTCAAAAACTTAACATTGAACTTAATTAAATTGTATGATGCCTTTCCTATAACCATATCTTAACTGGCAATATTTTTTCTATATTTTACATCGCATAAATAAAAACATCAATGTGTACGTTGGAGCGGTCAATTATTAGCAAATATTAGTTCATCTCTTATTGCTAAAAAATTAACCCGCTAACCTTGTTACTTTTTTTGACAACTTGGGCATTTCAACCATGAGTAGTAATGCTAAACCTGATATGGGTTATGGTAATACAATTAAACTACTCTCAGATGTCATTAATTTTAACGATTACGTCTTCAAGTAATACTGATGCTTTTTTAACCGCATTACCAATGGAAAGCTAACAATAACATCAAAAACAAAAATGACTACTAAAACTTATATTATTACACCAAATACTGCGATAACTACTACAGGAAAAGTGAGTTGGTAAGTGTAAAAATACAACAGGAAAAACTGCATATCAAGTATTGTAATGAAAACGCATCTTATTTAGTGTCTTATTAAAACTTCAAATAAGAGTGTGATTGTTTTGCATTAACAGAAATAAAGGGCCATATCAAGTTTGTTCGATCCTAGAAATGTACACTATCAATCTAATTGTAATTGTTTTTGATGCATGACATACATTATTACGCTCATAAAGGATACATATTTTAGGCTTTTTTAAATCACGTTTTCTGCAAATATGAAAAGCCTGGTTATATAAATAGGATATGTCCGATAGGCTCGGGTTTTGTCGGGCGGCTTCAAGCAGATGGTTAATTGTACAAATTTTGCATTTGCGTTGACCAAACTTGATGACTGATTGGATCTAGCAGGCTAGGGAATTTACTTAACGCTATTCGGGAGAAGGTCAAGGTTTTTGGTCACTAAAATTAAAAGAACATTTTCTGCCAATTAACTGGAGATTCGACAGAGATATTGCATTTACATCTGTGTTGTTGCTTACACTAACATATAGCTTGAGATTGCTTTTGGGGCGAGAAGAATCGAGGGATATGCAACTGCTACCATAACTAAAAAAATGAAATCATATGGTTTCCGGTCCATAACTTTAATTTGTATTGACATGTCTTGATTAAACTTGACATGCGGGGAGACCTATCAATGCGATTTTATTTGACGTGTGTCGGCTTAACGTCAATTTTGCTGTTTCTTAAATTTGAAATTTAGCGTTCACTCGATAACTATAGTTTTTATAGAGGTATTACATTAAAATGTATGTGTACTTAGCTCACATGCAGACCCAGTTTGTGATTACCTTTGGAGCAGGTATAGTCAAGGTCAATGTATATTGGGATTGCATTTGAGACTTTGTGGATTAAGGTCAATGTCACTGCAATGTATAATCATTTTTATTTAGCTTCATAATTTGAGTTCGGATGGAGCTATTGCGCTAAAAGGTGGGTATGTCGCTTAAATGCAGACTTAGCGTGATATTGCTTAAATTACATTTTTAACTAAAGCCATGTTGTTGTTGGTTTTTTTTCCAATATATGTTCTTTTTTTATTGTTATTACTTGAAATATTAATAGCATTTCCGTAACATGCAAAATATATACCATTGCCACCATTTACAATGGACTGATACGTGGAAAGTATATGTTTAGTTTGGTATTCTTATCCGATTCAAATAAACAAAAAAATATCGTCAGTCTCCGGAACGGCTATAGATTTTTTCCGCTTGTAACATCAGTCAAATTTAAACGAAAAGTATGTTACAGCAATGCTACGGTCTTTATTATGATTTATCATATTGTTATTTTTTTCTTATTAAGCAAGTGTTCATATTTGAAAATACAAGTATGAAACGTTTATGTTAATGCTTTCCCTTTATTGTCTATGGTAATAGATCTGATGCCCTACAATTAATTATGCAGTTTATAAAATTGATCCAAGGTCGAACAATACTGTGCAGCTTCAAATATGTATTTACGATTCCATACGTATTAACTTGAAGACTTCAGCGGAAAAAATGTTTATTTTTACAAAATTGCGCTTTAGCAAATAGAATAATTTACATCAAATCATTGTGTATCCCTCCGTGTTCCGAATTCGAAAGTAGTGCCTATTAATTCAGGCTTCTATTCCTATTGTAGCTGGTATAAAAGCCATGGAGCATTCGCATATATACTTAAGTAATTATATCCTGAACCTAGTTGTGTCCACAAAATGTTGGTGTTTCGGGATAGCGTTTAAATCTGAATGTTTAGCGCTTGCTCATTGAGGGATTTGGCTTTTTGATATTTCACTAGCTAAAACATGAAGGATTTTTCCGAAGGAGTTTGCATTCAGGCAATATCCCTTTTCTTAGAAGTAACATGACGCACTGTTCATTTCAATTTTCAACAAGTTACATCGTTCTTTAAATTATTATTTTTGCACATTCATAAATAAACGAAAAGCAAGAAAACATTTACTTTGGCCGTGTTATGATGACTAGTATTATATTGAATTGATTCTAATCCAACCAAAAGCCTGACCAAGAAACTCTCTCTCTCTCTCTCTATCGATATTTTGTAGATTGCTTCAGCAAGCGCTCTCAGTTTGCATTAACACACGTCAATGTATTATTGCATTATATGATCACGTTCAAATTGGTTATTAATGTTGAGGGATTAGTAATCGTTTTAAATCAAAATATATACATTATAGTTGCTTCCCATGTTTGCAAAATGGCGTCGACACAACAAAATTAAATGTGAAAGACATTTTTTGTATTGATTATTTAGAAAATGTAAATAATCGAGCTTTGAACAACTGGATATGATTTACAGAAGCCTGGTGATAAACACTGAAGTCAATATGGTATGAAAGGTACAATAGTAAAAGTTAATTGTATCAGGCATACATGATTGGAATAAGAATGATTGATGCAAACGAACCAGTCTTATCTGAATTTCGCAAATACATGTAAACACATGAACATTATGTCTTTGCGTCCAGTGCGTTAATTATAACCTTAAAAGTAATGTCTAAGTAACTTAGTCGCAGAACAGCAGTCCTACCGATAATATTATCCGGTATCGTTTATGCAATATTTATATTTTAAGAACTTTAAATAATATGTGAACCTTTGAACGTTTTTTAAATAGACAATATTTGCTGAAAGTTTAATACAGCGGAACTCACAATATACCTGAGCAGATATATAGACATTACAAATGTCTCGTCTCATGTTAAAACTAGATTTGTAACTGACCAATCTCAATGTAACTAAATGTATTAATTAAGATAAAGCAAAGCGTTAGATACGTTTTATAAAAAAAGAGTATATACACATATTGATGCATATTGCATCAGATTTTCGGATTATTTTTTAAGATATTTTTATTGTTTTAACATCAATAGTATATGAGATATTTAAACATATAGACCAGTTGAGTGTGAATTGTCAAAGATTTTTCAATCCTAATTCACAAATGAAACAATTTTCAAACAATCATTTTAAGACTTTATTCAAGTTTAAAATACCACTTTATGTTTTAATCTAAACACCTGTAGTGTTGGCTCAGTTAATTGTTCTAGGACGACACATGTTGTTATGCAACAAAAATGATAACGATATAAAGATATTTTGATCATAATTCATGATTTTTAGGATATTTGATCATTTTAAAGGAGTGTTGTATGACTGTCTTGCATTGATTTGAATGAATTTGTTTTACGTTTGATAGAGTACTTAATCAAAAAGTCAAGCTTTATGGTAAATAAACTATTAAAGTCGCTTTATTTTTTAAGTCACACATGTTTGTATCGTTAAACGAATGGATTATGAACATGACACATTGACCACAGATATATTTACAAGGCGATGATTAGGTTAAATAATAACGAAAGTAATTAATACAAAATAAACTGTCAAACAAAGCAGGAACTATAACTGAAAATTTACAAACACTGTAAGCAAAGCAAACGCAAAACAAATTTTAAAGAGTTTTCAAATAATATTGAGTAAATTGATTAATCAAAATTGACAAAAATAAAAAAGCACGTATTACATTTTGCAACCTATAGTTGATAAAACGATATTTCATTGAGTATAGTTAAACATCAACACAATTTATATTCTTTGCATTAATAATACAAAATAAGTACACAGTAGTAAGCATGATAGTATATTTTCAGTACAAAGTCCTTTATAAAATGCCAGGTGATCAATAGCCGAACTATAACGATATTGCATGGCAATATATGGAGATTGAATTAGATGTTTAGACCTTATAGGTTATCCTAAACCTTAAACAATTACATCGCTAAGTTTTATAGTGTCGACACCAGGTCTATACACTTCAAAACTAGTTGCAACAATGTCTATACACACATATTTAGACAGTATAAATAAAACCCATATTATATGAATAATGCAACTCATGCAAACATCAGACGAAACAAATTCGTAACAAATTCGTAACAAATTGATACATGTTCCTCATCGGAAGTAACAACGAGTCTATATACTGTAGCACATTATATGGCATTGTAACATTAATAGTTCTGATAAACCCCTTTATGCTGAACATAGTCCAATATCACATCATAGCAGAACTTGAACTGCATCTGCAAAAGACAATATGTCATTGTAAAAGTAGAGCACATTTCGTAAAGTGTATAAACATTCATTAATTAACTGGGTTTCAACTACTTTCTCAACTACACAAACAATCCGTGTACTTGCAAGTGTATCAAGTAAACATACCATGCTGCGGATGAGAAGGCTTTTTCCGTACATCATTGTCTTGACTGATTGTAAAATGTTGATCTGCCCATTCTGTTGTAATATGCGATAAATCTCGTTCAATAAAACAGCAACGACTCCGCATTTCTGGAATCCACCGCTGCAAGTCATCGATTATCGGAAATAACGTATACATTTGAACAATACGTGTTTCAAACGCTTAAGAGACAAAAGGAATACATGTACATGTACACCTTAGTTTTTAATAATTAATATTTCGGGTTGGTATTCGAAAAATATTACATGTTTACCAGCATACAACATTAGAAATGTCCAATATATAACATTTCAATAGGTAGGTATACGAACTTGTTTTAACAACAAAATATGTCAACTAGCTCTACGTACTTGTCTAGTATCACTATTGGTGTGTCGTCTGACATTTCAGGCTGCCAAGTTTGCACCGCCTCTATCATCTCAAGCACTTTTGTCCTGTCTGTCGGTATATCTACTCCTTTCCACGAAGACAGCACGAAGTGTTTTATGATTTTGTCGCGGCAAGTCTAATGTTTTGTATTTAAAAGAGAGAGTTATTTTCAAAGTAAATAATAGCAATAATAGAAAAAAAAATGTTATAATTGAAATAAGTTAAAAAAACACGATTAAATAATAATTATCTTCAATGTACCTCCTGTGTCATGGAATAAGTTATTTCAACAAATCCATTTTGTTTTTCCTCTTTCATAACATGTGTGCCTTTTGTTGCATGTTCCCTGTCTTTTCTGTCTATTAGTATATGTTTCTAGCGATGTAAATAGAAACGCTAATAAAATTTGTATGGAATAAATAACATCATTATATATATATATATATATGTATATATATATATATATATATATATATATATATATATATATATATATATATATATATATAAGAAAATCATATTATTATTAATTACTCGGGCTCTTAGTGACGCCTTATGGTGTGATACAAGGTCAGTAAATTAATATTAGGCGAGAGCGTAGCTCGGCCAAACATAAATACACCAACGTGTATCACATAGTTCGGAGATAAGAAGTCGCGTAACGAATTTAACTTTTTGTTTCAATAAAAAGGTCCATTTTACCCCGAAACGAACACAAAAATAAATTCGATAATTATCAAGGCATGCTTAGTAATGCCAAAAGTTGTTTGTATAAAATGACTTTTTTTAAATACAAAAGTAAATATTACCAGTTCAATGTCATCCGATGAAAGATCAATCACCGTTATAGAGCCAAGCTTTTCAAGACGTGACCAAAACATTGCCAGCTGTTTCTCAGTTGGTTTGGGTAGCACAATCATACCCGTCTTTTCATTGAATGTCTGTGCAATATACGTACATTACTGTAAACGTTTCACATTATATAAATAAGTTCATCAATCGCATTAAAGCATTTTCCTTTCTATCGATACGCTTTATGAAAAATGAAACAACACCATAATATAAATCTCTACCAAATAAGACAACCTTAGATTAAATCGATAACAGTGTTTATTACCTCACCTGAGCACAACGTGCTCGTTTTGAGCTCTAGTGAACACTATCGAAGTCACTTTATTTGTCCAATCTTCATGAAACTTCGTCAGAACATATGTGATCTTGTGATAACGGGATATAGTTCGAAAATGGTTTCAATCTGTTTCAAACATGGCTTCTGGGGGACTTTAAAATTGCCCTTTTGGCTTAAGTAAAACATTGTTATCACTTTAGAAGTCATATTTATTTTCTAATCTTCATGAAACTTGGTCGGAACAGGTGTTGCAATGCTATCTCAGCTGTGTTGTAAAATAGTTCCGGTTTATTTAAAACCATTGTACTCATTGGGCATGGAAGTTTTCCTAATATAACTAAAGTAAAACCTTCTTAACAATCTTGATGTTAGATGTATTGTCAAAGCGTCATGAAACTTGGTCAGAACAGTTTTTTATGATATTTAGCCAAGTTCGAAAATGATTCCAGTCTGTTAAAAACATGGCCACCAGGGGGCGGGGCGATTTTCCTTATATGGCTTTAGATGAACTTGTTAACGCTCTGTTGGCCAATGCTAGTGTCCAATCTTCATGCAACCTAGTCTGAACATTTGTCCTAATAAAATCTCGGCTTAGTATGGATCTGGGTCACGTGATTTAAAAAACTTGGTCACTGGATTAAATCTAAAAAAACATTTTATTGACACTCTTGAGGTCGCATTGTTTGTCCATTCATTCTGCAATTTGGTCAAACACGTGTTCTTATATTTGATACCTCAGATATCTCAAGTTCGAAAATAAAAATGTGATTAGAAATTATATATGTATGTGTTTATGAAGTACTTTTGTTATTCTCAGAATAGTTTGGTTCCTTCGGGTCTAAGGTGAGCACCTTACGGTCCATGACCCTTTTGTTAAACCACTTTCTCGTTAATTTAAATTCAATAGCATATTCTATTGAATAAGATGAATTAAACGTTTAATTTATGTGATGTTTAAATGCAAATAACAATAACTCGTATGTGTTGTTTCACATACAATATCAAATATGCTACATTAAACGTTTTACATTTGGGATCCCTGAAAACAATAAAACTCAAACAAAAGAACCACATCATCAATTTACATCAACTTAAATAAATGAAAAGGTATGTAGAATTAACGTACAGGGAGATAGATTTCAGCTGGCGGTTCACTCCTCCTATAATGTTGGCGTCGATATGCATCTACTGCAAATTAAAAGAAAAATACGTATACTTCATAACTTCACATTAAGTGGATATTTAAGAAAACATAGTGTGTGTTTTTGTTTCAAAAATACGAAACGCGTCTTACTTTCAGCCACGTGTGCCCCAATGTTGCCATATTCTGTCTCTTGGCTGGCCACTGGTTGCAAATGTCCCTCATTACTTTCAACACTACGCATACACAACTGAAATCCAAATTGTACAGCCCTTGTATTGAAAACAAATCCGGAAAAATACCTTATTAGCAGGCCGGCGACATGCAAGTTTAATTTGTACAAGTCCTTCATAGCCCGAAACACTTTCGCCTTTCAGTATTGTATATGTAATCGTAAAACATCTGTACATTTATCTCATATGTTAGTTATTGTTTTTCATTATAGTGTGTGTGTTGAAGTTTGTGCTATTAAGAAAAGTGTGCTCTTATTACATATAATTATATACGTCTTGTTTTGTAATAAGTAATTGTACTTGGAAAAAGGGCGGATGGAAAAGGGGTGGACAATGATTTTGAATAAAGGATACTCATTTATTTATATCTGTTTTACTTCGAATTGTTTTTCCAGTCTTGTAGTTGTCAAAATACTGTCTTCTACAATCATGAACTGGTGGACACTTTCAAACTGTCTGGTTACCACGTGGTGTGTCCCAATCAGGAGAGCTTCCGCCAGGGCCTCGTGTAGGTAAGTGTATTGTTCCTGTATATAGACTAGTACAGTATTGGTGCAATTTGCAAAACTACAATACGGTTGTGAATGGGCCTTCATCAATGCGTATTTGTCATAAATATATATCAGGTACGTCCTTTATTTATTCTAAACACTTTGAAGGCAACATATGTTCAACACCATCACAGGCGCAAATATTTGATAAAGAGATATTGATCGTTTAAAAGTACATATCAATTTACCTTTGTCTGGACCATGCTAACCCTTTGTTCGCGCAACGCTTCGACAATCTGGAATGGTCTGACACAGATTTCAAGTTGTGCTTGTGAAATAAGATTGTCGAGAGCAATAAATGTTCCTGTTCGCCCAACACCAGCGCTGTAAATACAATACGCAATCTTCAGCGCAGTTTATCGAATGTTAAATGTAGCATAATTTCGTTTACTTGCAAAAAACCCGGACCTATATCAATAAACATCAAAGATCGTATGTTTGAACTGATACTGGTTTACCTGCAGTGAACCAGAATGGGTAAAAGGTGCTCTTCCTGAGTATCCACCGCTCTCCAGAAGTCTACAAGACACCAGGCCGTGTCGGGAACACCTTTGTCTGGCCACGATTTAAAATGAAACTGCTTGACCACCCTGGTATCACGTCCCTGTTGACCTCAATACAGTCAATACATACTTACAAATACCGAAAATATTAAAGTGAACGAAATCAAACAAAATAATGAATGATCAAATTAATGCTTTCAAATATTTAATACTCGTTTGATACAACAAGTTTGTGCAAATAAAAAATATAACCGCCTTTTGTAGATCGGGTGCATTAACCATAACGAATTAAAACAGACCTTTGTGATTGTGAATGTCCTGATGTTGTAATCAAACATCTCCTCGACATCAACGTACTTGACGTCAATTCGTCCGTACCTGCACACACCGTTCAGTTCCTCGG
The DNA here is from genome assembly GCF_020536995.1 of Dreissena polymorpha. Taxonomy (NCBI): domain Eukaryota; kingdom Metazoa; phylum Mollusca; class Bivalvia; order Myida; family Dreissenidae; genus Dreissena; species Dreissena polymorpha. Next base: position 99,706,980 of record NC_068361.1, on the reverse strand, counting down.
GCCAATATTGCAAGCATTTCATCTGCATTATAATATGTTTTGTAAAGCACTCCTAACTTGTGTTTTATCGTACGAGATACAATATCAATGAGTCTCTAGCAGTCTTATACGTTTATTATGATTGTCAACATGTATATCAACATTTATCACATATGAAGCACTATTTTTATGCTTATGTTTTGATTTTAAATTACATGAACTGTAAACAAAACATCAGGTATAAAGTAAATACCGTTCCTGTTTCAATCAAATTCGTCAGCATCACAATCTTGTCTAAACTCTGCTGCCATATCATACGCCATAAGTCCTCTAAATTTTTCTCCGTTGAACCTTTATCAACGAGACTTGAAAATATGTGAGTTATGCTAACCGGTGAGTTTAAATTGATACAATATATTTTGCGAAATATTTTTTTACCGAAAAGCAGAAATTTGCTTAACTAAACAAACGAAAGATACGCGGAATATACTCTATTATGATGTGTGTGTTGTTCAATAATTACGATGTTTTACTCACCCTGAGAAGCGATGAATTTCCTTGCCTTTTCAAAGCCCTGTATTTAAAAAAATCTAATTTAAGTATTCAATTACTTTAAGTGTTCTAATTTTCATATTTCAGATTATTTTTTATTCATTAAATTATCTTTTAATGTTATTGATAATGAGATGTCTGTAACAATTTAGATGAAACAAAATCATGAAAAGAAAATCATATCCATGATAATGATTACACTGATATGACCAAACTAAAACGTTTACGTGTATATAGCTGGCGTTGATGTATTCAGATTCTCCATCGAACTCTATTGTCAAGGGCACACGGTTATAGTCGTCTGAAAACAATTGAGCGAATGGTATATCATTAAGGACCGTTACGTAATAAGACGAATTTTTGGTCTAAAAATATACATATATGATTATTGTAAGTGCTCCTGAAACAATTACATATTAAATGTTTATGACAATAGTGTATTTTGAGTAATTTACCTTTAAAATATTGTGTAACTGGACCTGCTAAAATCCAAATAAACCTAAACTTACATGCATACATCTGCTTGTAGCGATTCCTGCCTTTGTTTTCTTCGGACGATGCTATGTCGTGCTTATGGATAAGCCCGCTTCTTAATTTCTTAAATATAATACAAATACTATTATTACGATAATGTTTAATAATGAAACATGTAACTGATTTTTAAAACTTTATATTTGGACTATTAAATAGTCCAAATATAAATACAAATAATTTCTTACTTTAAATTCTTCTTCAAAGAATGTTGAACCGCTTTGAAATTTTTCGTGGATGTAGTCCCAAAGTTCATAAATTTTTATTCCGCGGCTAAGTGTCTTGAAGCTGTAGTAATCATGGTCATCACTAGGGACGGGATTCTCTTTGCCAGACAATAAACTGCTGACATCTACAATTTCAGTAGAAATTTTAAAACATTTTGCAAAGAACAAATGTTAAGCTCTATATAACATATTAGCATGCTTGTTTATAAAAAATTAAACGTTTATTTGCATATTCGTTTACGCCCTTTGGTGCTTTTTGATAGTATGTGCCACCTTATATGTGCAATTCGGCGTTCATCGTTTATTTTCCGAAATGTTAATGATGATTTTCACTGCTCGATACGCATTCTTAGTTTCGCTTATACATTTATTCATCTTAAATTAAACATTTTAAGTTAAGTGCAGTTATATTCAAAAATATGTTCACGTATACTTGTTGAAGCGACTTTCGCTTTGTCTTCTACGGAGACGTTTTTTCCATCATAAGCCCGATCGAGATGATCAAATCTGGTATAGAAACATGTCTCTATCTTTGCTGATGTAGATATTTTAGTATGACATTCTTTACTGAAATTAAATCAATCATAAGATCTGACAGGAATGATATTGTTATTCAACAATGGACTTAATAAAAGTACGCAATTAGATATTACTTTGTATTGTAATATTATAATATTGTTACATGCAAAAGTAACTTACGCATGTAGCTTTTGCCGCCTGCAATATAAGGTTAATAACGTCATTCCTATTATGATAACAACAGCTGCGACGCAACCACCAACTATTCCAGCCACGTTTACGGTACTACTTTTTCCTATCTGTTTGTGTGCTGAAATGGAACATTATATTTATAAATCGGTACTTTACATATGAAACCTGCTTTATATTTCCTCTCTTGTATGTTCATGCGCGAGTTCTGTGAAGATAAAGAGAAGTTTCGTGACGCATTCACGGTTAATACTGAAACAATACTTTCTTACGTGTACAGAAACCATTTTCCATCCTGAATCCATCGTGGCATTGAAGAGACATTAAGCAGGATCCATTGACCTGATGGCACGTGTCGCAGTGACAGTTCATAGAGCAGCTTTGCCCGTAGTGGCCAGATTTACAGGCTGTGTGACAACAATAAAAGAAATATTATGCGAATAGTATAGTATGCGATACAAATTGTCTACACACCATGGATTGTCACAGGAGTTAGGAATATTCCTCATCGCCGCAGGTCGATATATATGTGTAACATTAAATAATGCGGCATGTTTCGACCTAATGGGGCATAAGGGTATAATATAGTATTACATACAAATAAATGCTGTATATTTCTTCTCTTGTTTGTCCAGGCGAGAGTTCTGCGAGGGAGGGACAAGCTTCGCGGAGCATTCACAGTTAATCTGTTAACAATACTTTCTTACGTGTACAGAAACCATTGTTCATCCTAAACCCATCGTGACATTAAAAAGACCCTGCGCACGATCCATTAACGGGATGGCACGTGCCGCAGTGAAAGTCCAGAGAGCAGCTTTGTCCGTAGAAGTCAGGTTTACATGATGTGTTACAACAATAAAAGGAATATAAATTGAATAGTAGCATGCGATAACAATTTTCTACACACTAAGGATTGTCACAGGAGTTAGGAAAATCTCTCGACGCCGCAGGTCGTTATATAGTTGTAAAATTTAATTATGAGGCATGTGTTGACCTAATTGGGCATGGGACATAAACATTTATTACATAAAAATATGCTGTATATTTCTGCTCATGTTTGTCCAGGCAAGAGTTCTGCGAGGGAGGGACAAGCTTCGCGGAGCATTCACAGTTAATCCGTTAACAATACTTTCTTACGTGTACAGAAACCATTTTCCACTCTGAACCCATCGTGACATTGAAAAGACCCTGCGCACGATCCATTAACGGGATGGAACGTGTCGCAGTGACAGTCCATAGAGCAGCTTTGTCAATAGAAGCCAGGTTTACAGGCTGTGTTACAACAACAAAAGAAATATAAATTGAATAGTAGCAGACAGAAAAACAGATATAATAACGAAACAGCTATATCAGAGAAAAATTATATGATAACTAATTAAGCAAAAGCAGCCAGCTGTCTAAACAACACAATTTCAAAATTAAAATTAACTAAGTGCTATAACTCTATAATGTGGACGCAATAGCAATGACGATTGAGCACTGCACGTCCCCTTAATTAACTATAGATGCGAAAGATGTTTCACCAAAGCATCATTGTATCTGTGAAGTGAAGAGGTATAATACTGAGCTTAAAACAAATCTCAGAGGATGTTTCGTCACGTTCACGGGCTCATTTATATCTGCGAAACCCATAATACATTATATTTAAACAGAATGTACCATTATAAACATGCCTTTTTGTGGAATTCCAAGGTGATTTAATCAAATCTAACTTACAATCGGGTTAGTGTTCATTTCAAAATAAGTTATTAGAGAACAACTATTGATTGCCTTATTCTAATGTATGTCAACCTACCCACGCTGTAGTTAACACGTGTCGAAAAGGGACGCTATCGCCATTCGGACATTTACCGGAATATAGCAATACCATAATGACATGCTCATTTGCAATCTACGACAAAGATTAAGATCTCATACATAAGATTACATTAAAAATAATACAAACACCATATGAATTAGTAAAAAAATAATCTTACCAACGCTGCAGTTACTGTTGGTCCACCCAGGCTCACATAGCTCATCGGAGCAGTTACCGGAGACATGGTTACAGTTTGCTCTGTGTAGGCAATGACACTCTGAGGAGCAGTTCAAACCATATAACCCTCGATCGCACGCTGTAAAGTTATAACAAGAGGAAGAAATATGGGTTACTATACAGTAATAGTTAACTAAGTTAATATTAAATCATGTCCCGAAAACAGTAAGAAGTATGCTTCTATGTTATTATACGGGTTTTTCATGCTATTTTATAAACACCGTAGCAACTTTAAAATATAACGTTTAGCTGTCAGCTTTAAAAAAATTAACTCTTTCCAACGCTACAATTGCTATAAACATACAGAACATGCCTAGATCACAAGCTGTAAAATATTATTTTATTATTAATATAGTCTCAATTAAGGTTAAAACTGTAAATGTCTTCCCGTCATAACTTAACTACGATGCGAAATACAATTTCAAACTGTTGAAGGATAGACACTGTTTCCGACTTGTGAAAACATGATATTGAGAGACGACGAAACTCCAAAAATGTTAACGTCGTAATATTGATCGCTCGTTAAACACAACTTTAACAGAAACCTTTAATATCCCTTATTATTATTATATATAAATCGCTCGCTAAAAAGTCGAACATGCTTTGTTTACTTGTTTTTACATATTACACAAAAATTACTCCGACATTCGCTGAAATATAAATTTTTAATATAATTTTTTTTAATAAATAGTGTAAACATATTCACATTTAACCTTTAATATTTTTGACTTTACTAGTCTTAAAATGATACTTCATCGAGTCAATTAGATAACAAAACGCTTTTTTTACATACCTTCGCTACAGTTGTCATGCGCCCATCCAGCTGCACATATGTTATTGGGACAGTTACCATCAATATGATGGCAAGTTTCATTGTTGTAACAATGACATATATAGGTGCAGTTAACACCAAAAGTGCCAGGGTTGCAGGCTGTAATCATAAAATGTCGATTCATCTATACCAAATCAAACCGTTGAACCTGGAAGACTGCGACTTGCTTTAACCTTAGTTTTTCATTAAAACAAGATATAAGACAGTTTTCGAGAAAATGGTTCTTTATAAATAATGAAATACAGTTAAAAATGCAAAGTTGTTAACAGTTTTTCTGATAAACTTGGCATTTGTCAAGTTGATCTTCAACGGTTCTGATTTTCGTTGTGTTAATTTCACTCCCTGGATAAAAGTTGTATTGAAGACAGTGAAACAGAGGAGATCGCTTGGTAATTGACATATCGAATTCTATACATGTATTTTTTCTTTACATAAGATAACATTTACAATACGAACACCATATGAATGATTCAAACATCGTGGTAGGTTGTATCGTGTTGTAAATCTTACCAACGCTACAGTTACCATTGGTCCAACCAGGCTCACATAGTTCATCGGAGCAGTTACCGGAGACATGGTTACAGTTGTCACCTTGAAGGCAATGACACTCTGAGGAGCAGTTCAAACCAAATAACCCTTGATCGCATACTGTAAAGGTGAAACAAGAGGAAGTAATATGAGTAGCTATACAGTAAAAGTAAACTAAATTAATTTTTAATCATGTCTAAAAATCAACAGTCGGTAGTATGCTTGTATGTTATTATACAGTTTTTCATGCAATATTGTAAACACGATTGCAACGATAAAATAGAACGTTTTGCTGTCAGATATCGCAACGTTTAAATCTTACCAACGCTACAGTTACTATGACTCCACCCAGGGGCACATTGATCATCTGAACATTTGCCAGAGACATATTCACAGCTTACTCCGGGTAGACAATTACACTGGGAGGAGCAGTTTAAACCAAACATGCCTTGACCGCATTCTTTTGAAAGGAGAAAAGATAGGGACTACCGTACAAACTCTAAGTTTTCGGTCTATCTATGTTTTCGGACACCCTTCGTTTTAGCAAAAATGATTATTTTTCGTGACTCTATATTTTCGGACATACGGGTTTTCGCCCATTATTAATGACTACAATTTTTCGGACAGTATATTTAACAGCGTTCTTTTACTAGACTACTGCCCCGTTTTCGCTTAGCTGGGACCCTTCGATCATGGAGTTTTACAACCGGATTAAGGTCATAAAACCTGACACAGAATGCTCTGAGGGCGATGGACCATAGCAATTGCGTTCTTGGGTAGATTACCATCTATACCGCTAATAAACAATGGTTTCACCCAATACCAATTGAAATGATATCGTATTCACGAAGCAGTATGGTTGGTTTTGTATAACATTTTATATACCATTTCAAGTAAGAGATTGCAAATAAGTGAAATTGTATTTTATTTAAAGCAGAGAAAGGAGAGTACAACACAATTCAATTAGTGCACATTAAATAATTGCTTTTAATGCAACATAATAATTGACAAACAAGCATAACATATATGTCTCTAAATTTTTGGACACTCGAACTTTTGGAATATTTTTCGTATCTAAATTTTCGGACACCAAAAAGAATTATTTTTAAGTGTCCAAGAACTTAGAGTAATTACGGTAATTGCAATTTATAGAAGAGTGCGTACCATTGGTAACAAAAAGTAATAATTATTGAAGTAATATGTATGTAATACATTTGATATACCGTTCAGAGTTAAGTACAGGTTGATATAATAAGACAGGTGTTTGCATGCCTGCACCATTTCATAAACATAATAATAAGCGTCAAACACGTCTTTATCAATCGGCAATGTTATATCGTACCTGCGCTACAGTTACGAAGGGTCCATCCAGGCGCACATTGGTCATTAGGACAGTGGCCAGAAACATGGTCACATCTTTCTCCATGTAGACAATGGCATGGGAAGGAGCAGTTGTTACCAAAAATGCCATGATCACAGGCTTAATAAGTCGAACAAAACAGAATATTTTAGAGCAAATATCATATGTAATATGCATGCGCCAAAAGTTTTGCATTGTATTCAACGTGATAATAAATCGCTTTCATGTATACTCATCATAACAGACTACATAATTTATCATCTAGCTGCCATAAAGTGTAAATATCAAATCTTACCAACACTACAGTTGCTTTTAGTCCACCCAGGTGCACATAGTTTACCCGGACAGTGACCAGAACTTTTGTCACAACTTGCTCCGAGAAGGCAATGACAACGTAAGGAGCAATTCGTACCAAACATGTCTGGATCGCACGCTGTGATAGTCGAAACAAAGACATTATTATAATAGATGAGTAGAGGAAATGACAATAGCTGTATATGATAAACGATATTTGAAATCAGTATTTACCTGAACAACGCACCAATCATTCATAAAACTCTTACCTACGCTGCAGTTACTTTTCGTCCATCCAGGTTCGCATTGATCATCAGAACAGTGGCCCGAAACATGGTGACAACTTGAACCGTTGATACAATGGCATGCATAAGAGCAGTTCTCACCGAAGAGCCCTTGATCGCAGGCTATAACATATTATATTAAGAAATATATGTAGCGCTTTATAGAGTTGTTGATATAGTTTACCCTGGACTTTAAATAGAAGCAGAAAAATGAGTTTTTCTTCCTTAAGAAAAATATGTCTTGGTTGTACTGCTATGGTCAAACGAAATACTAATATAGCATTTTAAAGGTATACCTTCTGTTAATCAATGTATAAACAAATTTACATATTAGTTGCAATCTATGAGAAAACGTTTTCTAGCGCTACACACTATTATGAACACCAACAACAACCATAAAGCTGAGTTATATCGTTAATTGTGATCTTACCAACACTACAGTTATGTTTTATCCACCCAGGCGCACATATACCGTCGGGACAGCGGCCAGAAACATGGTCACCATATTTCCCTTGTGGACAATGACAGGGGAAGACACAGTTTAAACCAAACATGCCTGGATCGCAAGCTGTTAAATATTATTGTAATAGTAATATCTGCTCAATTAAGGTTAACACTGTTAAAGTCTGTCCGACATAACAAAACTACGATGAGAAATACAGTAACAAACTTATAATGAAGGATAGACACTGTTTTCTGACTTGTGAAAACATGATATTAAGAGAGGACGCACACACAACAACGTCATCATAGTAATATTGATCGCGCGTTAAACGCGACTTTAACAGAAAACATGCATTTCTATATATTATTACATTTTAATCGCTCCCTAAAAAGTCGAACACGATTATTATACTAATTTTTACATAATACATATTATTAAAATAAAAAACATTCTAATGAATAGTGCATAATTATTAACATGACATCTTTATTAAGCTTGACTATACATGTTTAAAAATAGTAATTCATCGAGTGAATACGATGAAAACCGCATGTTGTTACATACCTACGCTACAGTTGTCATGCGTCCATCCAGCTGCACATTTGTTAACGTTAACGGGACAGGTACCATTAATATGATGGCATGTTGCATTGTCGTAACAATGACATTTATAGGAGCAATTAGCACCAAATGTGCCAGGGTTGCAGTCTGTAATCATAAAATGTCGATTCAGCTATATAGAATCTAAGCGTTGAACGTAAGAAGACTGTGGCTTGCTATAGCTTTAGTTTTACGTAAAGACAAGATATAAGGAACTTTTCAAGAAAACTGTTTCTTCATGAAAAATGAAAATACATGTTATGTATACATAATAAGTTGTTAACATATTATTTGTGATTCAATTTGCATTTATCAAGTAGATGTTCAATGGTTCTGATTGGCGTTGTGTTTATTTCTCTCCCTGGATATTTATATTGAAGACAGTGAAACAGGGTAGATCACTTGGTAATTGTCATATATAATTTCATTTCGAATTCTATATATGTTTTTGATCGCAGTACTAAAGACTCCGCCTGTCGCCGCAGTCTAAAACAATCCGTATATGTTGTTATAACTTCGAAGGAAATAGTTATGACCTATTTGGTGTTATTGTATTTTTGCTAAACTGATTATTGGTGAATTGATTTAAATCGCTTAACTCATCAACAATTCCATAAAACTGCAATACATTTCAAGAATCAATGGTATTCAATTAGTGTAAATCGTTCGCAATCTTGCTAATGATATAATTATTCTTACTTTCATTACAGGCAAATCCTCTCCAGCCGTCTTTACATGCATCAGTCATACATGTGCCGGTGACACTTTCACATGGTCCAGAAAGACAATGGCACTCTTTGGAACAGTTTGCACTGTACTTTCCGAGAACACAGTCTGTAAAAAGGGCATTTTCGATTCTGCGAATAGTTCAGTGCTTAGAATAAGTTATTTGTGTAGCTTAATTAGCCGTTTTAAAGCAATGCAGCACAAACTATTAGGACTTCATTCTTAGCTCTAATAAGAATACGAATTGCAAGGTGGTTGTATACGCTATTTTTAGACGCGTATTCTAGTGGTAGTATTCCATCACGGTCACTGTACTTAACAACCTTTTTTTTATTACGTGAAATACATCATAATATATAATTAAAGACCCAAGCACGTCCACACTTAATGTGCAACTGAGGGGCCGAGTAGTTTTTAAAGCGAAGTACGCCGGATGTTAAACGAACGACCCGGGTTCGAATTATGAGTGTTATTTTAATAGCTTAAACATGGTGTTCATATACATAACTAAGAACAGCAAATAGCCTGATTATGTGAGTGTGATGACAATTAATGCAATGTTTTGTTAGAAGCATAGAAGCATAGAACAAACAGCAAAACCGTAGAATATAGAAATGTGTCAGAAAGGAAGGAATAACTCCACATTCCGCATTTGCCGGAGACTCCACATATGTTGAAAGAAGAAATGTCTTATTAACAAGAAAATTATCGTAATTTAAATTATAATGCACACTAGACCGGTGAATGAGGTTCAAACAATAATATTTAAAAAAGTATAATTACATCCATTACTCAAACACTTATAAGATACCATTATATAGCGGTAAATATAAGATGCCAAATATATGCGTTTATATGCGTTGTATATAACATCCTCGGTTTATGTAATCAGAATATTTTAAATATGTGTTATTCATGATCGCAATAATTCACGATAACTCGAGTCATATAGCTGTCCACGGCAACAAAAATAAACAAAACGCAATATTGAACAAATATATAAGAAAACAGTCAAACGTATACACATGCTGACAATAAAATGATGAGTTTATAGTTAACAATTCATCACAAAAACGAACATACAATACACCAGGAATATTTACAAACCATTGTTGTACATTGCTACATTTTGAACTTATACATATACATCACTTCATATATTATCTCCGAGTGTTAAAGTCATTGAGCATTTTCTATTAAAAACCCGATTAACGGCATTCAAATCATCTGCCTCGACGTAATGAAAAGGTCGATGAGCAATGGTAAATCAGAGATCTGTTGGTGATTAGTGAAGGAAGATATTTTGGTACATGACTGCATTACATGAATCAAGGCGCTGAAAGCACTGAAGCTGTTCGCTATTGCATAATTTTAGACGAAACTCATTTTTCAAAATTAGCGTATAGCTTTTTAAATCGCAAGTTTGAAATGAACACAACCAATTCACATTTATTAAGAGTGTGTCTTTACGCACAGGTCGAGATGTGTGTGCACTGTTTATCATCACATTTATGCTATAGAGATAACTTGAACAAAATAAAAACAACATGTCTCTTTTTTAAACGTTCTGAAAGCATTAAAAATATAATGAAAATGGTATAATGAGAAGCAGTTAATATAAAATAAAATTTGCAATCACCATTATTTTAAATGAATAATGTGGGAATATCCAATACCTATCACACTAAGAATTTAAATTCATTATGGAAATTCCCTTTTCAAAACTTTTGACACCATATACAATTCAAAATAAACAATAAAATAATTTATAAAAATACAAAAATCAATTAATCTGCGAGCAGTTCGTTTTACTCACGAATTAGGTAGTCATAAAGACAGCGCTGTTGACCTGTATTTTGTTGTTTATGCTTTACTTGTTACCTTAGTAGTTTTCACGGTGTCAACCAGTCGCTGACCTTAACATCGGTATAGAACACTCGTGCTTTTTTTCGGCGTAGTTGTTTATCCCAGCTTTTCACCTTAAATGATCTATACATAATGCCATCAGGCACGAATTAATACATTCGAATATGTCATTCGATTCGAGAGAAATCCTCTGAAATTTGGCTGCATCACTGTGTCTGTGCACAGCGTAAAGGATGTAACACTGTTCAATGTACGGAAATCCGGACTACTCTCTACATGTTCAAACGACACATAGACACAAATTGTGGTCCAGTTACAATTACGCGTTAAAATCCATCTCGCAGAATTTCATGGTCTGTACTCGGTCAATAAATCTTCAGGGGAAGACATAATTGACTAATTGATAATCAATAAACACAGTTTTGCTTTCAAGATGAGAAAAAAACACCACCGAAATAGTAGTGTCACGTTAAGAGGAAAATCGTTTAATTATCTAACCACAAATGTTTGTCGTACTCGGTCAGCACGTCTGGAAATCTTTCCTGAACGCCTGAATAGGCTACCCTCATTTGCCAATTTGCTGTATTTGCTTTTTGAAATCAATTTTATATCGAAATGCATTGTGCTAAAATATACCATTTACAACTCGCAATGAGATTTTTTAAAAACCCGCGTTATGCGAAAATGGGTCTTATTCAATATGCGCCCATCATAGCTATAGTCCATCCAGCTTGTACATGTCTCAGTTTGTTCAGAAGATACATAATGAGAAAATAAAACCTTGAGTGATTTTATAGCGGACAGCATCGCCTCTGACCGGACTACGCAAATGCACATGCTGGGCTTTAGCTACGCTGGCCGAAACGCCATAAGACCTATGTTCGCATGACGCGGTTATGAAGTGTGATTTGAATTTTTCGAAAGAAAACTGCGTGTAACATATTAACGCAAGATACATTTCGATGATGGAGGAATAAACTCATAACGAGCCATGTGATGAAACAAATGATGTGAACTCCCGTAGTATAATTTGTAATCTACTGACCCTTATGTGTGGTTTGACTCTAATGACACACATTTGATACGGTAAATATGCGACTAACAAGTGAAAAAAACACACACAATCGAATAACTTTTTTTTTTCAATTTAATTATTTAGAAACATAAATTTCAAACTTTATTTTAAAGTCAGTATGTTCGCCGAATATCATTTTAAAAGATATTTCTAATTATATTTAGTTGTTTTTTAAATTCGTTTTAGCGATCATAAAGCATTTTTGTCGTTGTCCATATTATACCTGTAGTTACTGGAGAAATCCATGTGACTATGACGTCGTATTTGTATCATGAAAAAAATATACACTTCCGCGAGACGTATTATTCGCAAAAACTTCTATGAAGCCTTTGTAAACTTCTATTAATAACCAACCAATGTAACTTAACATATCCCGAAGCCGGGGCCTTATGAATGGAATTATGTAAAGATTTGACCTCAAACTGAAGTAAGCAAAGGAAGAGAAGCACCTAGTTGACCCTTCCTTCGTGCGAATGCAGGTTGAATGTAAAGTGTGGTGTTCACTATCGTATCTCACTACGTGTGTTTAACCGTCGCTTGGCTTGAGTCTACCAAAGAATGAACCACAACATAATTATAATAATACATGTATTGGTATTAACCAGCATTGCAAAGTCTCAAGCAAAGCAAATTAAAACTGGAGATACGCTGGCCGAAAGACCATAAGATCCATTTTCGCATGACGCGGCTATGAAAGTGTGATTGAAATGTTTGGAAAGAAAAAAGCGTGTTCAAGCATTCAAGCAAACCACATAAATTTTCTTTATAATATTTTTCGCAAGAAATTAAATGCTTAATTTAATTTATTCCATTTCTTTTTTATTAATTTTCATTTATTGACATTAACGTGTAACTCCTCTACCCCTATCCCGTAACCAACATTAGTACTAAAAATTACGTGTTTTAATAATTTATTTCATAAAAAGGATGGAATTGTTGTTGTTGTTGTCACTTGTTTGTCGCATATTCCCGCATGAAATGTGTGTTATTATGGATAATTTATTTCCGATTGTCAAGATTGTTTCAATTAACAGCGTATTAGGTATCATTATGAAAAATAATGAAATATAATTTACATGTATATGCATATTACAATAAAACATTTTCTTTAAACATTTTGCTTTCCATAATGAAATAATGGTTCTATTGATCACTTGAGTAAAATGGTATTGAGTTTTTCCGTTTTTCTCCCGTTGATCAAAAACGAAATTGGCTGTGTTTGTGTTTATTATCCTTTCAAAAACACACACCGTATAAACCGCTATTATTTAAATCAAGCTATAATTTGTTGATATAATGGACCGGTGTTGTTTGTACCGGGATGATAAGTGGGGTTTTCTAAACTCGAGCGAATTCCGGGATCAGTCTATTGCGAACCTCCGAACATTTCCCAGCCATATCAGATCCCTCCTCCTGCTGCACTACGAGAAATCAGTCAAGCACTCTCAAAGAGTTTACACAAAAGACGCATGCTAGTGTATTGCAATTTTGACATCATATTGTTATTCAGCAGTCGTCTATTAATAGCCTCAGATTTGGAATGAACTGTGTTGCGCAAAAATACCACTTGCCTTACGTAGCACGTAGTGGACTATTTTAACCATTCATAAACTTTCTCTTTCGCGATACGTATAGCTGAACAATTGTTTTCTGACTTTTTATATAAACGATCATTTCAAAATTATTTCATTTAAAACGATATTAATATAATGTTTCAATTTGTAACTGAGTGTAGTAAAAAAAACTGAAACAACGCCGCGAGTTATTTCTCGGCGCGTATTCAGGCAGTGATCAGATTTCGGGTCATGATCAAATCTGGCTTGCAAAACTTTTTTTTTTATTATTCAATATAATACATACAATGTATACATGTATATGATCAACCAACATAGTGATTGTACAAAGCAATAAAGTTCAGACATGTTATACAAGATATGCTAATATATATATACTTTTTTTCCATGAAATTAAAAAAACAACAAAAAAAACTGGGCTAAAATGTTTTTTCTTTGGTTGTTTGGGATAGGTTGTTTTTTTAAGAGAAAAGAAAAGAACAACAGAAGAACAGTTATGAAAAATGATGAGTTGTATAAAATGGGAAGAAAGCATACTGGGCTTGTGTGTTTTGTTATATATTCATAATGATCTTATAAGATTGAAAAAAAATATACAAAAATATTTTAGAAAGATAAACTAACATTAGAGTGAAATGTATATAAGTGGACAAACATTATGAGAATTTAATCCGATTCCATTTTTGTTCAAAGATTTGTAATGTGTCATTACTGAGGGCTATTTCTTTTTCAATCTGGATTTTTAGTTTAAGACTATGGACAAAACAATTAAAATTTGGTACTTGTTTTTTGTACTTCATGTTAAAGATAAAATATGTCATCAATATAAGAATAAAATTCACAATATTATTACAGTCTATTGATTTCAATGAGTAAATTCCGAAACTTACATTTAAGAAAGATAGTTTAACGTTTAGTTGCTGTTGTTCAAGAAAAGATACTAATTGATTCCAAATAGGCTGGATGTGTTTGCACTCCCAAAAAAGATGTTCTATAGTTTCGATGTATTCACCACAGAAGTCACACAGATTTGAGTTAGATAATTTGCATTTAAAGAGATATTTATTTGTAGCTATAATTCTATGGATGTATTTATATTGAAAAATTCTCAGTGTGCTTTCAATAGTTGCTTTATATGGCATGGTAAATATGTGTTTTCAATTAAGTTCATGTTCTCCGAAAAGGACTTGCCATTTATTATTTTGGTTTTGGAGTTTTCTGTAGGGTTTTTAATTTGTAGTTTGTTTAATACTTTATTCGTTTTGTTTTTTCTTCCAAGTATGTTTTCTGCGAATGTTGTTTGAGTACATGGTGTATTATTTGTATTGATTTCAAATTATATATGTAAGGGTATGCTTTTGATTAGTGTGTAGTACTTCAGAAAAGTATTTAAAAGTATTCCGTATATGTAGCATATATCATCAAAAGAGTAGAAATCCTTAATTCTGTAGTAATATTATTGGTCGACATATTTAATGCTTCGTTCAAACCAATCTTTTTAGAAAAACGTCTTATTGTTTGAAGTTATGTCTTTATTGTTCCATAAAATAGTTTTACTGCTGGTTTGGGTTTCTAGGTTATGAGTGACATCACTCCATGCTGATAGAACATCAGACAGAAATATGTTTTCTTTTGCAATTTTATGTTAGATAGTTTTACTGATGTTACATTCAAAGAGTAAGAAGGCAGCATATTTTTTTAAGATTTTCTAGTAGAATAATTTCCATTTACTCGTATTGGTATTATTCAGGTATCTTTTAACCCAGCTGCATTTGATTGCATTCAAGAATGAGTCAATGTTCGTTAATTGGATACCTCCATTTTCTACAGATTGAATTAACTGAGTTCGTTTTATTTTATCAGACTTACCGTCCCATATGAAATTAAATATTGCTGATTTTATATCGTTAATAAAATCATTTGGTGGATTTGGGAGAACTGTTAATACATAAATTAATTTAGGAAGTGCAAACGTGTTCAATACTGTGTTTTTCCGATTAGTGTAAGTTTACGGTGATTCCATGATTTTAAGCAGTTTTTAAAATTATTTAATTTAGGTATTATGTTTTTAAGAACTGTATTCTTTTCATTATTTGTGAAAGTAATTCCTAACGTTGTGGCTTCATCGGATGTCCAATTAAATTTCATTTCTTTTTTATATCGGACATTACTTTGTTTTTATTTACCTACTCGTATCACAGTACATTTCCTTTTTTTTAGTTTAAGACCCGATGTCATTCCGTAAAGGGTTAGCGACTCTATTAGGCTATGGAAAAAATCGTTATTGTCGTTTAAAAAATAAGTTGCATCGTCAGCAAACAGGGGCTGTTTGATGTCTTCATCAGGTTCTAGTGGTATGCCCTTTATGTGTTTATTTGATTGGATGTGATGTGATAGATACTCGATGCAAATAATAAATAGCGTTGATGAGAGTGGACATCCTTGTCGAACCCCTCGTTCGATGTTAAAACTGTTTGAAAAGAAGCCATTGTTAATGATTATACTGTTAATATCGGTATAGAATAGTTTGACACATTGACTAAGACTTTCACTAAAGTTCATATTTTCTAAGCAAGAGAACAAAAATGAATGATCAAGCGAATCGACTACTTTTTCAAAGTCTGCAAAGAATATTAGACCAGGATTATTTGAATTGTTGAAATAGTTTATGCATTCTTGGATAAGACGAACGTTTTCGCCAATGTAACGTCCTTTTATGAAACTAGATTGAGATTTTGAAATGATTGATGGTAATATTTTTTTAATTCTCTTTGCTCTACTTTTAGTTGCAATTTTATAGTCATGGTTTAGTAAACTAATCGGGCGCCAGTTTGATAAGGATTCTAAGTTGTTTCCAGGTTTTGGAATAAGTGATATAATACCTTGTTTATGTAGCGTAGTTAAGTTTTCGTTGTTAAATGAATAGTTAAGCGAATTAAATAGATGTGTTTTATATCATTCCAGAATATTTTATAAAATTCGATTGTGATGCCATCAGATCCTGGGCTTTTGTTATTTTGCACTTCTTTTCGGGCTAATCCACATTCATATTCATTAAGCAATCCGTCGCACAGTTGTTTTTCCTCCTGGTTTAAAGCGTGATGTGTGTTTTTAAAAAGGGTGTTATTTTCAACATTTTTTCGTTTATAGAGGGTTTCGAAAAATGAACGTTGTTCTTCTAGTATTTGAGTTCTGTTTGTTATATCTTTGCCATTGACTACTAATTTGTGTACAGTTTTTTGTTCACTTCTACGTTTTTCAATGTTTGCGAAATTATTTGTTGTTTTTTTCATTGTGTTTAACATGCTGTGCACGCGCTCCTAGTATTATTCCATTGAGATGTGTATGATAGATTCCATCTAATATTTGTTTTTTAATGTTATTTCATGTTCAATGTCGGTGGTATCATTTGTGTTTGTTTGATGCAATTGTTTTTCAAGTGTTTCAATGGTTTTGAAGGTTTCAGTTTCAAGTTTGTGTGTTTCTTTTTGTTTAAATGATGTGTATCTAATTGTTGCGTTACGTATATTTCCTTTAATTACTTCCCATAAGGTGTTTGGGTTTGCATCTTTATTATTTTGAACTGTATTTAATATTTCCTGTTTTATTTGTGTTTGATATTGTGTATATAATAAGATGCTGTTGTTAATTTTAAAGTATCCTGGGCCTCTTTCAGGTTGTACTGTGAAACCATTTATTTTCGTCGGCACAAAATTTCGCCCTTTTCATAAAAATGACTATTTCGTCCGCTCTTAAATTCGTCCATTTCTGGTTTTGAAAAAACGTCCGATTTGTTTGTAATACATGTAACACGCGGTTGCGAAAAAATCGTGCTGGGGAAAGAGAGGTGACACTTGGTAGTCACTTGCAGGAGGTGGGCCTTGTTTGGCATATGCCAATTAACAAGTCTGTTATTTTAGGTGATAGTAACTGTCCCTTATATGTCATTGACACGTTCTTTGTCATGATTAGCGGATAAGTGGGACTGAATAATCGTTAACGAGTGTTTTAAACAACGAAGCCAATTGCCAATTAGTCTTTTTCCATTACTATCACGGTCAAACTCATAACAATCTTACCTTTATCGGCGCCAATTAGAGAAGAAAAATGTTTTTGTTATAAAAAAAAACAAAGGTACGGGTTTTTATGTATATGTACAAAAATAGTATATGCAGTTAACACCAAACAACCAAACACAAATCAAAATGTTCTTTATTAATTTGTAACAAAGCGCAGAATATATTTCAGTAAGGTGTTGATCACACATCGTCATATTTTAATTGCGTTTAATAGTATTGTCTTTAATCCGGATTCGCCGCGTGTAGGCTGTATAATCTGCAACACCCCTGAAAAACACAATACACACAATGGGTAATAAATTTGTTAACAATTAGCGCTAATCAACACTATTATACCTAAACGAAGTCGGCGCAATCGATACAGCCTTATTGCATTCGCGTTTTACAGGAAATGTCAGTTGTCAGTACACTGTATAATGAACACCCCTTTGTTTCAAAACCGGATTTAACTTGAGTGTGAATAGTCGACTGTTTCATGTTCTTTGTATCAATACCATCTGTGTATCTGTATTATAAGTATACCAGTCAACAAACAAGGTGCGCGCTTCCGCATATGGGTATTCGGACGTTCAAAAAATTGTCGTACGGTTTAGCGTTCACGCCGTCGAACGCATTAAGCAATATAACTCGTTTTTTTTTCACTATTTCTTTATTTGCAAAAAATGCTAGTGGCTTATAACTTTCCGTGCAATCTTTTTTTCTCGCATTTTTTGCGAGTATGCGAGTGTTAATTTCGAGCCCTGTGTATATGCGTGGATTACGCTGGATTTAAATGCCTCATGCCTACGGTAATTCAGTCTTATTTGTTTCAAATATGGGACATGATTGTTCGTTAGGATCTTGAATTCGTCCATCGGTCGAAGGACGAAAAAGGCGAAAATTAATGTCGGACGAATAATAATGGTTTCACAGTATATTGTGCAGTTTAAGTTCAACTAGAGAGTGGTCAGTCATAAATCCTGGTTTTATGTTACATGTGTCAATAATGTTGCAAAGAGATTCAGATATTAAAAAAATAGTCTAATCTACAAAATATTGTTGTGTTGTGTTTGAGTGCCAGGTGAATTTGCTTTCGTTTGGGTATACTGTACGCCAGATATCTAACATATTGTAGTTTTGAATCATGTTATTTAAAATGTTTCTATTTTTAGGATGAGTATAAAGGTTTCCCTTCTTTTTATCTAATAATGGGTTAAGAACAGTATTGAAATCACCACCGACTAAAATATTTTTATCTTGGTTATTAATTATAAAGGATTGGAATGTTTCGTAAAATGTGGAATCGTCAATGTTAGGGCAGTAAACGTTGATTAATGTTAGTTGTGTTTCATGCATTTTGATATCTATACTTGCTTGTCTGCCAATTATTATTTCGTTAAAGTTATTGACTGTGATCCCTATATTATTTTTTATCAAAAAGGCAATGCCTTGTTTATTAGAATGCTGTCCACTGAGATAGATGTCTCCGTCCCATTCATCTTTTAAGGTTTGTGCTAAAGTATTTGTCAAGTGACTTTCTTGTTATAGGCATATACTCTTTTTTTTCGTCTAACCATTTGAAGATTTTTACGCGTTTATCTTTATTGTTTAGCCCTTTACATTCAAAGTGCATAATTTAATCAATTAAAGAGGTGGGGGTGATGTAAATGATAATTTGTGTGTGATTGTCCAGTTAGTTTCTAATTTAAAACATGTCCAGTTGTTTTCTATTATACGACATAAGATGTCTACATATACAAACAAAAATAGAAAACAAAAAATAGGGATACAAAAATATGAATATTCCATAGAAATGAAAAAGTAAAAAGAAATAATCACAAAAGTGAGAATAAAAAAACAATAAACAACTGGTCCCCAATAGAGACACAAAAATACCATATTATTCCTCCGAGATTATTATGAATAAAGATACATTCGGAGCAAACTATAAACTTCAATGTATCAATAAAACAACAGTTTACATGTACTATAAGGTATATGTACATTTAGGCAGGAAAGGTCACTAAAAACAATAATACAAGCGCATGCATATTGGATAAAAATTCTCAATACAAAAGCAAATATCGTTGAAAAGTGAATGAAAATTGAATCGCAAACAAAACACAATAAAACTTGTTTTGTATGGCCCAAAACCATTGACCCGGCACCAGTGAACTAGATTAACATTTTCAATTTTACGCATATGTTGTTCCTTTTATGCATATCAGTAATAATCGTGCACGTTTTGCACGAGTTTAATGTTGCAAGAACAGTATACTTAGTGAGAATAAACCCCCACAAAACATCAAGTTCACAAATAAATTGATTCTTTGTTACGGTACTTTATATATTCATAAAGTTAGGGCAGTATATGTACTATAAACTATATGTAAAGATACACAGAAGAAAAACAAACTCGCCAAAAACAATACAAAAATACATACACATGCCTATTGAATTATAGTACTCTTTATAAAAATAAACATCATTGAAATATAATTGACATTTTGATATTTCGAACGATATAGCAAACTAATGCACTATGAAAACAAGCCCTGAACTGTTAGCAGAACATAATGAAAATTGTTTGTGGAGTTCGACAATATTTATCCGGCATCCTTGATCTCCATTAGCATTTCGCTTTTTTTACACGATAGTTGCTTCCTATATTTGCATTCAGTTTAATCGGCACGTTTTGCACGATTTTTATGTGGTAATAACAGTTTACTAAGCGAGAAGTAAGGAGACATACTTAACCAATAATACAAAAGTATATTCGTACTATAAACAATGTGTAAATTGACAAAGAAACATTCTTCAAAAACAGTAAAAAAAAATGTGATCATGCATGTAGAAAAACAACAATATGCAGTATTATAACAAACATCGTTGTAATTCATTTGACAATGTGCTATTTTTAATGTTTTAGCAGTATAGACGCAAGAAAACTGGAGACAAACAAAAAGCACTGAAAAAAGGATTCGTGTAGCTCGACAGCATTGAACCGGCGCAAGTGAATTCCATTTGCATTTATATTTCATGCATTGCCTGTTCCTTATATTTTCATACAGCCTTAAGTGTGCACTTTTTGCACGAGTTTTATAAGGCCATAACAGTATAATTAGTGAGAAAAACGTTTTAATTGAAGGAAATCGTTTGTAATACGAAAATTAATTACTTTGTTTTCCGTAACAGTATTTCAATGAATGTAAATTGTAAAATTATAGTAACTATACCCAACTAAACTATAATATGTCTATGTACATATACCCAACTAATTTATAATATGTATATGTACATACAAATGCAATAGGGAATAAATCTTATGTAAGGTATGCACTTAAACTATTTAGGTATGTAATTACGCAGGAAAGTAAGTGCGGTATGCTTACATGAAGGTAGGTATGTTTACGGGAAGCTAGGTATGTTTACACGAAGATAGGTGTGTTAACAGGAATGTGGGTACATAATTATACAGGAGGTAGGTACATGTAATCATGACATGTTGTGGCAAATATTAATATTTGTATAAGTGAATGCAAACACTTGAAAAAAAAAGATCTTACTAAAATAATGTTCATCATTTATGTACAAATCGGTGTAAAGCTGGTGATTTCAATACGATCGGCTATTTAAATGATGTAATAAACTGCCGTCATTTTAGGTTTACACACTTTTATTTTGTCACACTTTTCACATTTTTTTTGTGTTAAATCTGTTTTGGTGATCGGGGAATAGTAGATGCAGCTTTCTTGGCGTATGTGGTGGTCTCTTTTTGTGGCCACGGTTTGCTTAGCCAGTTTTGATTCTGTTTATAGTCCACATGTTCATTGCGATCAATGCCATTGTACCTCACAAACAGTTTGCCTTCGTGAGACCAGGCCCTTTCAAAATGGCTTGGCTCCTTGAGACGCAGGGATGCTAGCACCTCGGCGTTTATTTTGGTCAAGTCTTCGTTGATGTAAATGCCTGTGCCCTTTAGTTGTTTTGCGCGCTTCATGACATCAATTTTTGTTTGTCGACGCACAAATTTAACTATCACAGCTCTATTTTTGTTTGGTATATATTTCCCGAGCCTGTGGGCGATTTCGATGTCTTTGTATTCAAGATGTACGTTTAAATGGTGACTCATCATTTTCGCCGTGTGTTCAGCAACTTGAATCGATGTTTGATTTTCTGAGTCAAATGAGAGGCCAGAGATGCGAATACTGTTCCGACGGCCATACTGCTCGAGGTGATTGATACCGGCTTCGTAAGTCTGATTTTTGGATTGGTAAGATTGTTTTAGAATGTTAATCTCCTGATCCTTCGGACTGAGCTGCTGTTAAAGTGAAACCAATTCTTTTGCCTGGTCAAACATGTTGCTTTCGAGAATTTCGATTTGTTTAACAACGGATCCGAGCAATTGTTCTTTGAGGCCTTCGAGCGATTCTTTAATTATGTTTTTAATAATGTCTGTATCGCTTTTTGTAAGGACATTGGGCAGTTTGGCGCTTATTTCGTCTAAACGCTTTTCAATACTAGGTGATTTTGTATTGATTTGTTTGGTTTCATTTTCTTTTGTTGTTATAAATTCTGTCATGCTTTTTTGGCCTGCTGTCTCTTTATGTGTTTTATTTCTTTTTATTAGAATTTTTGCCCTGCTTGTGTACTTTGGGTGATTCGAAAAGTGACGAATCTAGAAGGCTCGCGTCAGTAACCGCCCCTTCGCTTGCTGTAGAGAAATAGGCCCTTTTGTTCATTTTAAGTTACAATACACAACACGTTGTTTTACACATCAGACTATTATTCAACCACTGTTACCACATAGATGTAGCCGAATGGATATGATTGGATGCGCTTCGCCGCCTCGCAGCATTGGATGGTTGTCGCCGATTAGAGTTCAATAGATTTGGTCATGCGTGACGAAGTTACCGACAACTCGGACGTTTTGGTCATGCGTGACGAAGTGACCGACAACTCGGGCGTTGAAATGACCCGGTTTTGATGACATGTCAAACAAGTCCAATCCCCCACCCAGTGATAAATGCAAAGGAACAACTTTTGATAAATAACTGATTTTCTATTGTATATTTCAACAAAGTTCCATACTTGCTCGTTTGCCTGAAGTCCACACACCTTACATATCCCTAAAGTTTATAGTTTGCGCACCGATAACTTAACTTTATTCCATGTTTAAATCCATCTACATTTTTGTGTCTTTTCACTACCGGAAACGGAAAAAACTTGCTCTTACCCTTAATTGTTCGCAAGAGAAAATGTGTCTTTCAAAGAATAAACAGTAAACAATCGTAAAAAAAATTAAGATATATGTCTGACTTCCAAGTCATTCTTCCGAAAAAAGAGAAAGGTAGCCAATAGTTGGTGACATGTCTCTCAACTTACCAAATGCAAGTATAGGATTTACTTATTCGGGTCCACTGGCGGACGGAAAAACTTATTTAACATTATATCAAATATTGATTAAGGTCAAACATGCTTAGACAGCATTGCCGAAAAACTTAAAATCCCAAGATAACGAGGAACATTTACAGGCCGGTTAATATGATTGTACAGTTTTAGCAACCTGGCGGAAAACGTTTATTAGTTATGCGCGACACAAGGGGCCCTGACATCGGTCCGTACCAACACAAAAAAATGCGTGGCGCGACAGTAAAAAAAATCACACAACATTGGGCCTCTCAAAATCTCGATTTTGTCGAAAATCGGTGAACCAAAATAGGGCGGTGCCCAAGTATTCACGTATTTATACTTTTTATTTCCTAATTTATTTGTGTATAACACATTTTTAATTTAAACCATATGAGTTCGATCGCATTAATATGCGCATAGTATACTAAGTGCAAAAGCCCAGTTTACATTTGTTTACATATAAATATAATATATTACAAATTTAACAAGACGACAATTGATATATTATACATAAGACATGTTTAAACAAGTTGAAATAATCGCGATTTAAGGAAAATATCTGAATGAAATAACTTGAGGCAATCTTACTATTACCCT
The DNA here is from genome assembly GCF_020536995.1 of Dreissena polymorpha. Classification (NCBI taxonomy): domain Eukaryota; kingdom Metazoa; phylum Mollusca; class Bivalvia; order Myida; family Dreissenidae; genus Dreissena; species Dreissena polymorpha. Next base: position 99,683,297 of record NC_068361.1, on the reverse strand, counting down.
AGTTGGCAATGCAAGATTCATATTATTATATAACCAGTTTTTAGAAATAGCTCTGCACTGTAATTGTTTCGGGATTATATCACTTCTTTACAAGTCGGTATCAACGATGAAAATAAATCACGTTTCTGATATCGACGTCACGCAAGTCCACAAAACATTTCGGTGATTAAAAGAAAGCAAAACAAAACAAGTTCAATTCTTAAAATAATTCGAAAACAGTCAGCTTCAAAGCATTTACCTGCTTGTCGGTATATCATAATCTCGCATATAGTCCAGTGTTCAACTTTTGTCATCTTATTTGGTGCCTTTCCACCCGAAACTCGTACAAAATCTACTTCGCGTGGAGGGGAGAGTATCGTCATCGGAAAAGACAGGTTTGTCCAGATTAACGCTTCGTTCCGGAGTGACTGATCCTGTCTTCCCAGTGACAATGTGATGTTGTCAAACTGCTCAAAATCTGCAATAATTTGATACATACGTGTACGTTCTATATGAAAGTTATCTTGACTTTATTAGCTATTAATGAGTTGTTTGAATAATATTTGCTCCTTAATATAAGCAAATAACTTAATGTGAGACAAAGTACATATCATTATAAAATACCGTCGTTCAATAGTATCAATTAAACACTGAATAGTAATTGTTTTAGCTGGAAATAGAAACACAATTTAAAATTGGACGTTAGGCCAGTAACCTAACGCCGTTAGTGATGATGTTTAACAACTATGGAGGTTGGCGAAATGTATGATCATTTTGTAACATTATGCACAAGTTTGCAAAAACTTCGGTTACGAAATAGGACACCGTGTTCTTCCTGAAAATGAGTAATGCGACAAAACAGCGTAACGGAGCAAAGCAAGGTGACGGACTTGTGTTTGATGGATCTGCATGTCGGGAAGATATTGTGAACACAATTGGGACGATTTATTTCAGAACTTTCCAATCTGACGGATGCTTCTCAATTTGATGAAATGTTAAAATAGCCGTAATGGTCGAAGCTAAACATACCTTTGACGAAATCATCTTTGATCTGGACGTTCTAGTAAAACCAACAATAGTTCAATTATGCGTGCAAACGTAAGATATATATATAAATATAAATGTTTCTATAATTATATTGATTCGGATGTCTTCTTAATGTTTACATTTGTTAAAGCATTAATTCTATGATTGCTCAAGTAATAATACTGTTCAATTATTGTAAATAATTATGTAAATATTTTATGCATTCCTTTGAGGAAATACAAAAATAAATATATGTAGCGGATTGCTAAACGGCGAACGAATTTGTTAGTTTTAGACCAATGATGTTAATCCAATATATTAACATCACCAAACCTAAATGCGTTTTTATTGATTATGCGTTTATCTATACGCACTTTTATCTGTACGTCCTAGAACTAGAATCTTTTCCACGAGATAAGTCTTGTCCAATGTCAGTTGCAGCCATGATGGTCTTTTTAGAGCTGCGCAACATCCACAATTGTCCGCACTGCCATTGTTATTTTCAATACCATCGTTGACCCAAGCTGCAGGCCAGAATTGATCCCCGTCTGATGTCACCGCGATTTGTGAATTACGGATCTGGATGGGGTCTGAAGTATAAACAAACTGTTCTGATTATACAAAGATACGTGTAATTTAATGAACCATATGTCTATCTTACACCTTGTGTTTGTAGATGTCAGAGTAATATTGTATTGTATTGTAAGTTTGTCGGTTTCTTAGAAAGCATATGTGTATGTTACGAATGTCTCGTTTGATGTTGTTTGCACACTATATACGGAGCGATGTTATCATGTGTAGAATATAAGAATTTATGACATTTGAAATTTATAAGAATTTAGCAAGACGTTTGTCATCGACCATTTGTCGATTTAATAACAGTTGATATACTAGAATATGTCAATTTCATACAGTTAAGTGTGATCAAGCTTTAAATGTTATTTTGTGACCAAGCTTGTTTTAGCAAACCCTTAATTTTGGCCCCACGTCTATTTGGAATTGCAAATGTGTCTTTTAAGATGTGTAAACCGAGCGCAAGAGCGCTTTTCTAAATTTCTACTCACATGTGTTAGACCTATAGATCTAAATGGGTTCAATAAAATAATGACAAAAAAACGATATGATCTTAATATTAAGCAGCAATTATTCTGAAGAAAAAAATGTGATGCAATACAGCTTAAGAAAGAAATACTTTAAAATATATCATGTGACATAAACAAATATCTTGAACATAACAAGCGTTTCGGATTTGATTTATACAATAATATAATAATATGTATCTAAACATCTTCTTACGTTTCGATTATGAAAACTTAAACTCACTGAAAGTATTAAATTATGGTTTCATTTAAAACAATGAATTTGTATCTACGTCATAAAACACCCCTGATGAATGCATGCATTCAAAAACACGGATCTGTTCAGCATGAATGCTTATCGTATCTCTTTACGAAGGTTCAACCTTTCCTAAATATTGTTCCATTATAGAAGGAACCGGCAGACCCAACAGTCGCGATTTATTTGACGCAGTCGCTGTAAATGTTTTCCTTTTCGTTCGACAAGCTCCACAACCATGCTTATTTACTAAATCAGTATTAATAAACAACTGTATGGTGTTATGTAGTTTTCATAAAATGTCCAACAACGAATTAAATCGAATGAATACATTAAAATGATGCCCGTACCCGATTTTGAGGCACAATGTGTCAATCCAGTTAGCTATTTTGGAATGTCAATGTTGGTGAATAAGAACACATGTATTAACATGTATCAATGCATTCATTGTCTCTATCAGGTACGTCATTAAGGATGAAAAAGAAACAGCAGACACAGTTTTAACTTCTTAACCTACGATATAGGGTTCCTTATCTAATTGCAATAGTCCACAGACGGTTTTAAGATATACTTTTTTAAAATGTAAGGAAAAGTAAATGTTATAACAAATCTTAAATAAATTAAGGTTGTTACAAACTTAGATAAAATAGTTCTTCATAAAATGCATGACAATATATATCGAACTTTTAAACATTGCCTCTTTTGATGACGTTTAATAACAGAGTTCGTGTTACGGTATCAACATATGGTGACAATAGAGTAGGAACAGAAATTTGGAATTTCACTAAACAAATGTACTCGGTTTACCCCATTTGAAGTTTTCAAAACATTTCGATAACAAGGACACACCAACATCCGTTGTTCTGCGCATGCGCTTTACACGGTTCACATATAATTTACTGGCAGCTAATTAATTCTTTGGTAGCTCATTAATTCGTCAAGTGCATGAATAAATTCGTTTGCATCTGTGTAGTTACTAGACACATACATCTGAATTTTGGCATTTCTGCTATCACAAGGCTAAACAGTCATATATAAACTGTTTGCAACTATACGCTTTAATTTTAGCAAGTGATCATCATATGAAAATTCTGCCGCTCCTTCCATAAAACATGGACTTATACAAACAAACGGCATAAAGTTGGACAATTAAACCCCCATGTTGTACTACGTAAGTCAACCTTCGCTACTTTAATGATCAGCCATATTGCTGGCCCATAATCCGCGGCAATCAGCAACAAATGTGTCATAAAACAAATAATGATAATAAAAGAAAAAGATCTGATTCACTTTTAGAGATCAATTATTTGAGGCAATGCGGTGAAAGAAAACGTGTATGCAATACATTCATGCAAAATATCATTTTGTTGGCAATCTTACAATGTGAAAAAGGGGGAAGAAGAAGATGATGATGATGATGATGATAAGAAGGCGGAGGAGTCGGATGATGATAAAGTTACCTGTTCTCACTTCCAATAAATATCCAATTATAAGCAAAGTAAGCATTCCTTGTTTAGACATAATGACATTAAATTTGTCTTCAGTCCCAACTAATACAATCAATATTAAGTATAATACATGTACGTCCTGTTCAGTTTAAGCGATTTCGAAAACTTCCTTCTATAAATATTAAGATACTAAAATATTTTAATTTGAGTCACTTGATCGTATAGAAATCTTCCTTGTTACATGTACCTCCTTTATGATAATCAAAGCGCTGAAGGCTCAACAATTGTTCATACTTTCTGGACGTTGTCTATACTTAGAGTACTTATTATTGGACTAATGTTTAATGTTATATTAACTAACAAGTGCGAAGAAGAAAAAGCACTAATATGCACTATACAATATTAGTCTGATTACTCGCACATTTGCTGATGATTAGAAGAATTGAGTCAACTCTGCCTAAAACTATACCACAGCGTCTTCCCAAAGTTGTTAGCCTAAATGCTGTAGGGTTGAGTTTTCAAAAATCAAAACCTTAACAAAAGCTCAACATCGAAAAATGCTCAAAGCCTCATCCTTGGGAATAGATTGATGGATCTGTGAAATTCCTGACAGATATGCAAGAGATATCAGATTTTAAGACAGGGTTACTAGCCAGAACTTAGTCAAACACTTATAACTAGATTACGGAACAGACACGAGATAGTGTATAGGAAATTCAACAACTCACTAAATTTTGGTATGATTGTGTTTGTAATATATTTAGTTAAATTGAAAATTACAATGCAGCTACAAGATAAGAGCATCCTTTTTTTGATGACGAAATCCTTTCCTTATATCCCAAAACAGGGCTTACAAAATTACAAAACGTAGCATCGTTGTCTAATTTCTGAACAATACCTATTGTATGCCTTCAATCGTGATCAATGTTAACATTAATAAGAGAAAGATATTAAATATTTAAAGAAATGCAGATCGTGTTTTAAGGATGATTAAGAAATCTGTAATTTATATATTTTCGCGACCCAACAACTCTGTCAATAAAACTGACACAAATATGTAAACGCGTTGCAATACGTGTTGCAAAATAATATAACGATAATAAAAAACAGTAAGTTTGTTAGATTTAAATCACCTTACTGCAGACCTGCTAAATCATGGTGAAAAAAATCATTTTTATTTACACTCTTGAACGGTTTCCATATAATTTTTGTAAGAGAAACACGATATCTCCAAGTTTGTACCAGTTTTATAGGCCTTATTTCAAGAAACGTAGTAAAAGACCAAAATACGAAGTTATTCGCTAAATATTACACCTCTTGGTCTATTTCTTTTAGTGAAAATTCGTAAAAATCTGGCTGGAAGAAAAAGTCGTTCGAAGAAAAAGTAAAAGAGGTACCTCACGCATAAACGTACGATGGACATCTCGAAATGATAGAGGCCCCCCATGAGCCTTATTTGCTCAAGTGAGCTTAACACTTTTGTGGCGCTAAACGGTAAAATCATACATCGATTGGCAAATGAATATTCTATAACACACTGGATTACGTAACGGAAATATGGTCAGATAAAATATTGATTAAAAATGGGATCCAAGGACTATTTGAGATATTTTCAACATTGTGAAATAATAAATCATGATATAAACGGACGTGCATTTTAACGGACAAATAAAACTGGTAAACAAACATTGGCAAATATCCAATCGCAAAAGAATGCGAACTTTGTAAAAACATAATCACATTTCTTTAACTTTACTCGCATTTTTGTGTATACAAGTCTAATTTGGAACCCTTGTAAAAACAAAGCTTACCAATTTACAATAACAAGGAATTTAGTTACACATTGGTATGCACCTTAACAATAGTAAATGTAATATGCTACCCCGATACGGAGAGCAATGTGGCAAACACGTAATCATAGAAGTTACATTCACAGAATTAACTTAAGTTGTACTTCAATAACGATTTAACAAACAGGGCGGTTTGAATGTGCTATTGCACAGTTTCAGACAACATATACCAACAAGAACACGTAATACTTCATTCTTTCTAGAATTCCAGATTCAACATATTTTGACCAATCCTGCCTCTGTATCCTTAAGACAATTTGTATAAATTTTATTCGAAGAATCAGGGCTTTTTTTCAAAATTTAGACATTTTGGCCACTCTAAGTATCAAACACTGAAAATTAATGCGGGAAAAATAATCAGAACAAAGTTTGATGTATTACTGTATTAATGTCATACTTGAGTCCCCTACCAATTTAATTCTGATAAAATCGAGTTCATGCACAATACCCATATTTACCTTTTTATGTACACACCGTTTCATTATAAAATACAAGTAGACAATATGGTTTGTTATAAGACATATGAAGAAAATTGTAACAGAATACCTATTTGAACCAAATAATTGTACTGGTGTTAATTTCCTGTATAAATTTGTATCACTATTTACCAAAGAAGCTAACTTATCTAAGCAAGTATCTTTTCTATATTTTCTAATTATCATCTTACTGAAATACTTATTTAAAAAGTTTGCTCAATTGCCCTAGACATATTTTTAAACACATTTAAAAGAATCAATTAATGGATTTACTATCTGTAGTTAAATGTTGCATCACAATAACTTCCATCGACTTTTGTATTGGCCTGCACTGTAATCTCGTCGGGACGCAAATTGACACTTAACTTTCAAACGATGCTGATACCCTCCAATATGCAAATTATCTAAACTATTATTGTGTTTAATTTTTTTAAGTACTGAAGACGTATTGAGAATAGGATGTGATTAAACAAATGTCCGACTGTTCATGAACAAAGAAATAACAAAATATCTTCAGTAAAAAGTAAGAATAAACAATTATGTACGTATTAATTACCAAAATTACCAACACTCAGCTTAGAATCATATCTCTATATCGCTTCTGGTGACATTGACACGCCTAAATGGGGATAATGGATGTATCGTAAAACAAAGTAAATTAATATAAAGAATAAAAAGAAAACTTGTTTTTATGTGTACTGACTTGATAATTTTAAGACGAGTGTGTCTACTACATAACGATATTTCGAACAATAAGCCTATTTGATGAAGGTTTTCAATGAAATAGCACTAGATGTCAAAAAACATTAAAAGTGGTTTGTGGGCTAGAAAAATATAATCCATTCAGGTCAATGTCATATATAAAGGCTTTTATAGGGATTCTGTTTTGTAAAACGTTACCATACATTCATTGATTTCAAAACAAATTAGCACAAATGTTCATTTAAAATACGGATTTTTGATCAATAACCTTTAATTCTTTTCATGAAGGTTGAAACGTTAATGTCACCTTACAAATCGCTTTTGGTTTTCGAAATGTCCTTTGAATTTAAACATCACGTTTTAACGAAAATTCGTGTATTACAGACGGTTTATCAGTCGTTAAAGTGCTACTTTGATAACCAAACGTGGAGATCAAAGGTTTATCACTCAGTAGAAAAGGTTATTAAGGTAATAAGCATTACCCATGTTGCATTTAATCTCACCAAGGTCATTGTCACTTTTAAATCCCAGACTTGGTAATTTAGTAAGTGTAGTGTATTCTATGCTGATCAATTATTAAAAATATTTTGGGGAAAAACACCAACAACTTTAGCAACACACATGTATTACCACATTAATAGATTTCTTCTGGAAAAATATTTGAAAGTTGCATTATATATGAAAATTATCTAAATGAAAGAAATTCCGATGATCGCATGATATGTATAATAATATAAGTTTGATTAAGCATGTCGATTGCTTGTTAAACAAAATGAGTAGATCTAACAGTTTGATGAATGTATTATTATACGGAATGCCGGTGATAAACAGATATGTGTTTGAGTTGGATCTTTTCAGGTCATTAGCATGACTATTTCAATTTAATCTGAGTCGATCTTAATACTCAGATAAGTGCTTAGGACTGTCATAGTCCGCTTTATATTATCCGTACTCTCTGATATGAAATAAGTCTGCATGGTAGAATGTGCATCTTCGTCCATTACACGGTGGTAGGGTGCTTCGTCCCATGGAATTATTTACGTTTTATTTTAGCAGTGTTGAAAGACAGGCCATCCTCACGAAACAGATTCGTATGAAAAGATTTTAAGTAAAGTTAAACGAAAGTAAATCAATACTAAAATGTTGGTCTTCAACATTATTTCTTGTTATGGGAATACCATGGGCTTTCATGAAAAAATAAATAAATGTTTGTTGATATAAATTGGAGGCCAAGTTCAACTAATTGCACAAAATACAAAACAAAATCGCCGTTTCTGTTCTTTAACTCGTGCAATTTCATAGAAAATTCACAACACTTTCTGAAGTCGAACAAGACACTTCAGAGTTATTCAGCTTTGTATATCCATAAACAATGTAAAATTCGCCGTTTTCGCTAGTGAACATGTAGTTTTCATAGGATCTTCACCAAACTGTCTATTACCATCCAAATCGCACTATGCCTTTTAAAGTAATTGCCATTTGTTTATACAAAAAAATGCGAAATTCGCCTTTTACTATTTTGTACACAAATATTTTGCACTGAATCTCCATTAAACTGTCTGCAAAAGTTTGTTGGCATGAAATGTGGACCAAGTTCGATTACCAGCCAATTCGCACCAGGCACTTTATAGTTATCGCCTTTTATTTATAAAAAATGCGCATTCGGCATTTCCGTTTTCCGCTTTTTACTCGAATCTTTACCAAACTTTCTGCAAATGATCGTCGCCATACAATTGTACAGTTTCACGTTCTACTTCCAGAAAAATACATTACGAGCTCTGCAGCTGGATGAGCGTATGGTCACCATGGGACTATTGGACACTTGATAACCGGGCACCACAACAAGAATGGTTACTAAATTTAAACTGTATCCAACACTTTGAACATATATTGGTAAATGTTCTGTTGTTATTGTGTTGAATAGAATAATTAATTGTTTAAACAATCAAACTTGTGTGTAATTATGCGTATGAATTCCCCCATTTTCATAATATATATGATTCACAAATATTTGTTTAATTATTTAACTAAAACATCACGTCGGGCAAAATAGCGGCTATGTTAAAGGCCACACACGGAGATCAAGCAGCTTTTAAAATACACTTGTGTTAAACAAGAATACGTCGTATTTTATATTATATATCTAGTGAGATATATTATTAATATGCCTCTTTTATTGATTTCAATGTTCAGCACGAGGAATATAGTGTTGAGATTGGTTCGAAAATTAAGTCTTCAACCAATTTATACCCTAGTCGAATGTCTGAACAGCGTAAGTAAACATGTCTTCAAAATACGCTACGAAAAATGTCATTGTCTGTGTTTCAGTACTAGTTTGTATGATTTTTTATTACTCATATTATCCATCATTAAATCAACTAGCAAGTCGCAGTTTATATTGTTTGATCAGTGTTGCGTCGTGTGTCAATGGTTTGAAAGGCGTATTGTAAATGTTATGATATTCTGAATCGGCTCTTAAAATTATATGCCCCAGTCAACTGTTAACAGCTAAATATGTTGCATAATTACTTGAATATTTAAGTTAAATGCCCATGCATGTTCGGATTCTTTTGAGCTGAGCAGTATGGTAAACATCATGAGATAATGTTTAATTAATTATACAGAAGAATCAGCATTTTGAGACGGTGCCAAACGATCAAGAGATGCAACACACGGTTTAATTGCCATTATCAAAAAACCAGTACACACTCCGGAGAATGAATGCTCATCGACTACGATATGAATCGATGTTCCTCGTCTGTCCTTTATAAAACGTACGGACTATTTTTGCCCTGCATCAACATATATGGAAATTGTTCAGCAGGAAATGGAACATGAATGAGTATGTGAGTGGGCGACCATGGTAGCTACCAATTTGGTTACGGATATATGTGTGTGTAAAGGGGTAAGTAGGGATTGATGGGTTCAAAAATGATGAGGGTGTGTGTGGTTGATTGAGTACTTCGGTTCGGTGTATATGTATGCGGGTGTGTTTGGAATCATGTCTGTTTGATTAAACTGACCACAAGAGTTAACCAGATTTCGTTTAAAATGTTCAATGTCAAAAATGCCGATTTTGCTCATGTGACTTACTTATATGTAACGAAACTTTTTTTAAGATGATCATTCCCGTTGCGTTTCATCAATGTTTGCATTATGTTTAGGAGAAATCATTTAAGATTTTCACACCCTAACTCCATTTTCTCACATGTGCAACGGAGCGAAACAATTGTATTTTGAACTCTTTAACAACGTTTTTACCTCAAGGTGTTTTTCGAAAGATCGGACGAATTTATGATGTTTTATAAGCCAACTTAATAATGTTTTCTATGAAGTTTCGTACAAATTGGTGCAGTAGTTAAATAGATGTCGTTTTAAAAATATGTTAATGCACAACGATTGAAACCAGACAAAAGTCGATTACAAAAAAGCACCACATACATTAAATACAGTGGGCGCTAATAACGCATTTTCCATTCGCTCTCAAAAAGCAGTTTTACGTGTGATCATGAGCAATATTCTGGTAAGATGTTATCCATCAGAAACACAGTTATAAACAAACTTTAAAGATATTCCGATTTAACCTTTTAGTCTTATTATCCCTCGCCATAGGCAGAGAGATATTGTTTTGGCGTTGTCCGTCCGTCTGTCCGTCTTTCCGTCCATCCGTCTTTCCGTCCGTCCGTCCGGAGCCATATCTAGGAAGTGCTTTGGCGGATTTCATTGAAACTTGGTATGAGCATATATATGGATAGGAGGATGCACGCAAAATGGCATTGCACACCATCTGTTAATAACGGAGTTATGGCCATTTGTATCTTGAATGCTTTTTTTGAGTGTCAAATATAACACTTTTGTGTCCATAAGCATATTGGCGGGGGATATCAATTCAACGAATTTGCTTGTTTTAAACGTATTTACACATCGTCTGCTCGCTCTTTGCTGATCAATCGTGATACATCGGCTATCTCGGATTCCTCCGTAAGATAGGCCTGTGGCTAACGGTCGCCATATTGCCTTGTATTACTACTTTACTACCCAAAAGGTTGTCAGTCTATTGTTATGAGGCTGTATACGATGCGCGTTGAACTAGCGCCAAACTTTTTACCGAAACTTTGATATTAAGAGCACTATTAACGTTCATTTGTGTTGCATTTTGACCTATTATCCAAGTGATTTACTTTTCCATTATTATTTAATTACCCTATCATCCAATTTTTTAGATGAAATTACGGTGTTTACAAAACCAACCAAACCGAAAGTGAAACTAGATGCATTACGTTTCGCGATGTAAACATTAAATATTTGTTCAGTTTGAGGAAGCGAATCGATAATAGACAGTGGAATATGTATGCAATACAGACTATCATTGCCGATTGTAGTACTAGCTAAAAAATACCTGTTATGACAGGTCATGTATAGAACGTTAATCAAAATAGTGACCATAAATCACTACAAATGTCTGGGTTGATCATTAATATAATTAATGCACGTTTCTGATCTAATTGCCTGTATCTAGTTGTAATTACCATGATATTGATAAAATTAAAACGTTTTTTTTTCATAAATTAACATAACATGTTTTATTTTTATCATTTAGGTTATACATTATTGTATCATTATCATCATTAAATATTCTGAAAATAATCTAAATTATCATGATTACTTTAAAGTAGAATTTTAAATTTTTCTCATTATTTTTAATGAATTTCCACATTTGCTTGATTCAAAATAAAATGTATTTATAAGGGTTTCAGTTTTTAATTTTTATCCAATTTTTAGTTCGATTAAATTTAAAGTACTAACTACATACATGTATGTGAAATGCTCTTGAGTTCGTTTCCTGGGCCTAGAACCAGTACTTGGGTGTCTCTTGGAGATTTCTTAAGAATGCTCCCACACTGGGGATCAAACCAGTGACCTCCAGATCATTAGGTGGACACCACATCCATTACACATCAGCGACCTTTAATTAGTAAATTACTTTAGTATTGCAGCATTATATAATATAATGTTGCTACATATTTTTGGAAAATGATTAATGTGCAGTACTAAATAAATCTAAATGCATACAATTTTAATTGTGTATATTGTGTGATTATTAGTTACAAATTCACTTTTTACAGATATACTGGATTATGAAAGACTGATAAACATAAAATTGACAACTCATCTCCCCAACGATACTTTGTGTGGCTCATTCTCAGACAAAACCCATAGTCAGTGAGAAAACTACAGTGTAAAAAGACCACTTGATTGTGACAATTATGGCTAACCAAGCAAATGTTATCATTTAAAATAAAGAAAACTTCCAGTTCAATATACATTTTATACCAGTTATGACATTGATCAACACAGAAAATAATTATAAGGTTGATTTTCGCAAATTGACTGTTACAATTGGATACTGTTTCAAGCTTCACTGTACTTTGTCTGAAAATAAAAGTCCTAAATGATGTTATAGAAACATACATATTTAATTTTTAGTTTAACAAGTATATATATATCTATATATATATACATATATTATTATATCTTTTTATCGATGGTCAATCAATTTAAGTTTAATTAATATATATATATATATATATATATATATATATATATATATATATATATATATATATATATATATATATATATATATATATATATATATATATATATATATATACATACACATTATATACATGTGTATGCTTTGATTTTTTTCTATTGAAGCCAAATTAATATCCCATTAGATAGATAGATAATATCACAGCAGTATTCCGAGTTTGTCTGCAAGTACTGCAGAAATCATGGATTATTATTTTACTGAGTCAGCCTTAATCTTTATATTATAATTGTTAAAACAGATTAAGATGTGCATAATACAATTGAGGATGCATCAAGATTAAAAAATGGTACATGTATAAATTTATAAAGAATCAATAACAATCAGAAACTGTGCATTTTTTCAGTATTGTGTGAAAGGATTTGAAGTAATTATGTGTTTTTGGTATATGATTTATGTGAATTTGAATAAATATATAAAATTTAGCGATTTTCTCAGACAAAACTGTTAATTACATACCAAAGTATTCAGAATGTATTATTGTAATATTCATTCGAATTTTTTAGTCCAAAAAGCACTTTTCCCTGGGATTTGTATTTATAGTAATTGCATATTTTATTATTCTGACAGCATTTATAAACTGTGTTCATGCAAGCATGAACACGGTTTCATTTTTTGAGTATTAAAACAAGAGGGCCATGATGGCCCTGTATCGCTCCACTGCTGAAAAAAAGGCTGAAACAAATTTCTCTGCATGTGCAAATACTTAAATATAGGCCCTATTAAAGCACATGTACACTTTTGTGACCTTCTGGGCTGGGTCAAATTTAACCCCAGGGGCATAATTTGAGCAAACTTTGTAGAGGACTACTATATCTCACTTCATACAAAATGTGGTAGCCCTAGGTCCTAGAGTTAAGGACTAGAATATTTTTAAAGTTTTCACAAAATAAGCAAGATATAAGCGTATATAATGTTCAATTTTGTGACCCGCGGGTCAGGATCAAATTTGACCCAAAGGGCATAATTTGAACAAACTTGGTAGAGGACTTTACAATGTTATTGCATACCAAATTTGGTAGCCATAGTCCGAATGGTTTTCGACAAGAAGATTTTTAAAGATTTCACAAAATAGGCGCTTTATAAGCGTTTATTCAGTTTTGTGACCTCCTGGGGCAGGGTCAAAGTTGACCCCAAAGGCATTATTTGAACACATTTGGTAGAGGTTTATTAGATGTCACTACATACCAAATTTGTTAGCCCTAGGCCCAATGGTTATGGACAACAAGAAATAGGCCCCATACAAGCGTATGTTCAGTTTTGTGACCCCGGGCAGGGTCAAATTTGACCCAAGGGGCATAATTTGAACAAACTTGGTAGAGAACTATTACATGTCACTACATACCAAATTTGGTAGCCCTATGCCTTATGGTTAAGGACAAGAAGAGTTTTAAAATTTTCACAAAATAGGCACTATATAAGCATATAATTGATTTTGTGGCCCCCGGGGCAGGGTCAAATTTGACCGCTGGGGCATAATTTGAACAAACTAAGTAGAGGACTATACAATGTCGCTACATACCAAATTGTGTAGCCCTAGGCCTAATGGTTATGGACAAGAATTTTTTTTAAATTTTCACAAAATAGGCATTATATAAGCATATGTTCAATTTTGTGACCCCCGGGGAAGGGTCAAATTCGACCCTAGGGATTAAATTTGAACAAATTTGGTAGAGGACTATTAGATGTAACTATATACCAAATATGATAGCCCTAGGCCAGATGGTTATGGACAAGAAGATTTTTGAAGTTTTCACAAAATAGGCCTTATATAAGCATATGTTCAATTTTGTGACCCTCGGGGCATAATTTGAAAAAACTTGGTAGAGGACTGTAAGATGCCACTACATACCAAATTTGGTAGCCCTAGGCCCAATGGTTATGGACGAGAAGATTTGTAAAGTTTTCACAAAATATACCCTATATAAGCTGAGTTCAATTTTGTGACCCCCGGGGCAGGGTCAAATTTGACCCCAGGGGCATAATTTGAACAAATTTGGTAGAGGACTATTAGATGTCTCTACATATCAAATTTGATAGCCCTAGGCCCAATGGTTATGGACGGGAGATTTTGAAAGTTTTCACAAAATAGGCCTTATATAAGCAAATTTTCAATTTTGTGACCCCCGGGGCAGAGTCAAATTTGACCCCAGGGGCATAATTTGAACAAATTTGAAAGAGGTTCACCCCAGGAACATTCCTAAGAAATTTCATCAGAATTGGACCAGTAGTTTAGGAGAAGATGTTTAAAGGAAAAGTTAATGCACGGACGCACGATGGACACAGGACCTTTGGCCAGTGGAGCTAAAAATCAAATTAAACATTTAGTTTTGATGTAAATCAGTTTTTATATGTAAGTGTCTATTTCACTTATACATTAAAACAGCATATTATACATTATTGAAAAGATTATTCCAAGCTTGATGTCATATTTCAACTTTGCATAGTGTAGTTAATTGAACATTGTATTGAACTGTATGGGCAGCTATATTTTTTAATTTATGTATGTTGTATTATACAAAATGCAATATTTCTACCACAAGTAGACCATATAAGGCCTACTGCTACTAAATAGGCACTGGTATGAATTTGAAACTGTTTTTGATGCTCATACAAAACTTT
Organism: Dreissena polymorpha; assembly: GCF_020536995.1. Lineage (NCBI taxonomy): Eukaryota > Metazoa > Mollusca > Bivalvia > Myida > Dreissenidae > Dreissena > Dreissena polymorpha. Next base: position 99,668,245 of record NC_068361.1, on the reverse strand, counting down.
AATTATTACTTCACTTTAGTATATTAAATATTTTCAAGTTTTTGTTCAACATTTTTTTGCAAAAGAGTGTCTTAATGCATTTGAAAATTTACTTAAAACAAACTAAAAATGCATTTTAACATACCTTTTTCCTGGTAAAGTGTATTTGGGATGATAAAAAATACACTTGAAAAGTATTAATGCTGGAAAAATGCAGAAAAAATTACATTTGTTTCTGTTAGAAGTGTGTCTGGTCTGCATTTTTAAGTGTATTAAAAGCACATCAAATGCAGATAAATACAATGCCAATACTGTTACATGTATTGTAATGGACATAAAATGCACTTGCTCTTGTAATTAAATGCTTTAGTGAATTGAAATAACCTTTTATAACGTTTTAACAATTAATAATACCTTTTTATATAAATTTTCTTTTGAAATGTGACACTTAATTGATTTTTGCACCACTAGTAAGAGATATAATTTGTGCTCATAATGCTTTATCATTACACTATATAATATCATTTGTTGTATGAAAATTACCCGTAAAATTCATGTGAAAGCTCAAGAGATCAATAGCAGCGTGCTATACCCTGCTCCTTTTTACATGCCTTGATGGTATTTAGTCCATAATTCTACATGGCCAAGGGCAAATTAATGTGCAGATTTGACAAATAAGTAATAACTGGGATCCAATAGGCAGACTTTCATATTACTTGTATTTAATTTAAATCATGATCTGAATTACTCTTTGGCAAATCTTCGTTGGTCACAGTATTCAACTGAATTTTGTTCACGTTGTAGTGATTATATTTTCAATATTTATCAGACAACAACTTTCTTCAAAAGTTTAACATGATTGCTTGGTTAATTTAGAAACAAGATCAATGTATCATAACATAAAATGAAAAAATGTGTAATAGTAAAAATGGCAGCAAAAAAGCACTAGATTATCTGCCTTAAATCTGAGACGTTATGTTGATGTATTGGAATTTCTCATAAATAATGTGTTCCATAGTTGTACAATTGTATAGTCGCATGCATGAGTGTTGTCAATGTCACAATACCAATTAAAGCCTATAATTTACTAAAACAATTTGAAGTTTGATGTGTGTTTTTTTCAAGATCTGTTATATACATGTATAATTATATATATATATATATATATATATTGTTTGAAAGTTAACATGCAATAAGTTTACTGTTATTAAGTGACAAATAGTTTTACTGATTTGTTTGGATGCATATATGCAGATATATCATGGTTTGTGCAGAGGACAGTAGCAAAAACAAGAGCTGTCTCAGTAGGATGACATACGCCCCCGATAAACGCTTTGATAGAAGTTATAAGCATTTTTCAAAACCTAAACGCCGACCCTAAGTTCAACCTCAAAGGGGTCAAAATTTGTGTGTGTATGGGAAGGCCTTGTCCATATACACATGCATGAAGCGACATAGACGTTATGAGCATTTTTTCGAAACCTAAATGCAAAGTGTGACGGATAGACAGACGGACAGTGCGATCACTATATGCCCTCCTTTGGGAGCATAAAAATGTGTTTCACATTGTTTTGGTAAATTAGTAATGTAGTTAAAAGAACAGAATCATCAATTATAAAGTTATTGATTATAAAGTGTTGCTGGCATATTTGATGCATTCATCTAGCTATAAGAAGGTCCCTGTTTTATCCCCACTGGCACTGAGCAAGGGTTCTCAAAATCTTTAAACAGTATGAATAAGTACATATAGGGTCAAGAAAGCCTTGTTGATATGGGGGCTAAACACCTGAAATCAAAGCGACCCAGGTTAAAGGCCGAGGCCAAATAAATAAACCAGAGGCCGCATGAGCCTGCTATACTCTGAACAAGTATTGTTTCTTCTCAGAAAACTGGCTTAAGTGTCTTACTAAGCTTTAGACTTTGAGTTTCAGTGCAATCTATCTAAAATAAATTGGTTAAATTAAATAATAATTTGTAAAAAATAAACATTCTGCACAAATTCAATTATTTACTTTACCTGTGTGCATGAATCATTTCAGTCTTGATGGTTAGTGAACTATGTCAAAAGCACCATAGCTATGAAACACTTGTATTTTGAATATTGCAATGTTCCACAGAAATGATGCTGATGATAATTCTACACGATCATGACATGAAAAATGATGAATTATTAGATATATTTCTCAATTCCATTTCCACCAACAATTCGGTTATTCCACTACCAGTTCACATGCTTCGTACACAGTTGAAAATAACACTATTCCACTCAACAACCGTGACACATGTACTCAATTTTTCAACTTTTCGCAATTAAAATTGTCTTCTACTGTTATTGTTGTTGTTGTACTTTTGAAAGTAGTTCGAAAGATGGCGACTATTAACCCAGAGATTGATTATGAAATAAATCGTCTGCTGATCCAGAGTGTTTGCTGATATCCCGAAAGGTTACATATCACTATATAAAGTTTAGGCCAAAACCACAAAATCTAATACCGTTGGATTTTCGTACCAAGATATTTCGTAACAAATCTTCCAAATTCGAAATCAACAAAAAAGGACATTTATAAATTGTCTGCATCATTTATCAAATTTTAAGATAGTTGTTTGTATTCCGTTTTTAGAAGCTGTTTGCCAAGGCAAGAGCTGGGCATCACACAAGCCATTCTATCGAACAAAACTGACAGTTTTGGTTACTAGAAATCAACAGAGGAGGGATTCCTGAACTATCAAAGTTGCCAAGCTATACACACAGTTATTAGCTGTGGTGATCTTATTTATTGATTCTGTTGTTTAACTTGGATGGAACATGTTTGAACTTTTATAGAACTTTGAAATGTCTATATCTGTCTATCTATAAACAAACATCAATTATGGCAAATATAAGATCAGATGTGCAAACATTGTCAAAGGGCTGTTAAATTAACAATTTGAAGTCAATTATGCTAAAGAAATATGAAGGTTCCCATGCAAATTTAGTCTGTATATCGACAAGTGTCTGCCAATAAATGTCAAACTAGTAATGCAAAACTTACCAAAAGTATGTAAAAGCACTACGTACCTGTTGTAATCATTTTAGTAAGATAGTGTAATTCTTAACATAAGCAAATATCTTGTTTAGTTAATGCATAATGCCATTAATATGATTTCCTTTCTATTGTGTAATTAATAAAGTGGTAGTTACTTGTTGTTCCATGATAAATGTTTTATGCGCTAGTACAAAACCAGCGTTGTTAATTTTGTAAAAGATAATAAAATGTTACTTCATTTGTTCCACAGTTTTTCAAAAGATAACATCACTTTGTAATGTCATATACGTAAATATTCTTGTAAGTTGATGACAGTGTTTTAGTATTACTTATTGTGTAATTATTATTTTATGTGCAATAAATGATGTGAAGTGTTTTGTATCTCCACACAATACCACATACCTTTTTATATGTGTACTGAATATATATATATATATATATATATATATATATATATATACATGCTTCTGCTAGCGGCTTAGCCAAGAAAGACAATGACTGACAAATAAATAAGCTCATATGGATGATATAACATTATGTTTATTTGCATTGAAATTGTAACTACACTATATACTAAGTGTATGCAGTTTAGACTATGATTTATGAATTGCTACAAAATGGCTAGATTTTTGGTGGCGACATAATTTAAAAACTATTCGACAATAGTTAGCGAAAGAAAATTAGAACCCTGCAAGGTACCTGTATTTATGAAATATTTTAATTGCAAAACAAGTATTCTGCCATTCTGTTCCACATAATTATACATTGATACATTATCTTAACCCAAATCGCATAAAGCTCCCCTTCCCGATTGTTAAGTTTGTTTCTTAATTAATACGCATTGTGTATAACTGTCTGAATAAAGTTCTTATTGATATTATAAGTAATTGAATGGAGCTGATTTGAGTAAGGTCGGCTGTCCGCTTAGCGCAGTGTTTGTTTCGCGCACTTCTCACCTAGGCGGCCCGGATTCAATGCCAGTCGACTGTCCGCTTAGCGCAGTGGTTGTTTTACGCACTTCTCACCTAGGCGTCCCGGATTCAATACCCGCTCCTGGCAGTTGTGAGCTTGGAAAGTGGTCACCATACCAGACAGGTCGGGTTAAGACTGGACACCCCTCCCCCTTCAGCACAAGACCAAACACAATTTGAATATCTTTCTACAAAAACTAATTAGCTCTAGAAATTGCAGCTTTAATTCAAAATTCATCACAACTTTCGTGCGTCCAGTTAGTGAATTAGGTAGGAGTGCTGGGACACACTCCGGGTCTTAACATATTTCAGCTTCTTGCGCGGCAGGACCTCATTAACTTTAAAATACACACACAGATTGAAGCCAGGTCTTAATACAATTCAATTTGACATGACTAGATGGGCGCATTCTTAAGGCTTGTTTTATCCATCTACCAAACGTGTATGAAACGGCATTCCCTTGCGTAATCACGAGTGTTGTCCCCTGTTTACATCTATCCTTAAGGACGTACGCGGCAGTTTAGTTTCACGCAAATATTTTTTTACTGAAACACCGGTTGCGAAATAAGTGCAATATATTTCGGATATTCTGATATAAAAGAATGTAAACAATGTTAGAACGAAAGAACAACAAAACATGCTTAAAATGAACGCAAGGTAAAAAAATGGACAGTTTTTGTCCATGAAAATTAAATACCTTTGATATGACCCTTTAAAGGGGCCGTCCAACAGATAAAGCGTCGTATTGACGCGAAACGATATTTTGGGAAACTACGAGGATTGCTTATATAGCTTAAAAATACATCCGATCTAAATATCACGTGGATGGTAGAGTGGTCTAGGCGGGATGCTTTTTTACTCCAGGAATCCAGGGGTCAGTGGTTCCAGCCCTGTTGAGGGTTACTTTTTTTTACTTTTTTTTTAATTGTATTTTTGTTTTTTACTGGAGATTTTTAGTTCAAATGTTTAAATTTACCAATATAAAGCATTTTAAGTATTTAATGACAAGCTTCACTACATGCCTAAATCTGTTGGACGGCCTTTTTAATATATTGTATACATCTTGTTTTCAGTTATTTACTGTATTAATCTTCTTTTACTCATATTGCTACACATAATTTGTGTTTTCATTTACATTTAAATCTAATCTACTTTTTCATTGGCATACAGCAATACATGTACTAGTAATGTGTTTTGACATGAACCATGTACATGGTTTTCACTGTGTTTTTAAATTGTATTTTAATACATGCAGTTAAACGGCATTTGTGAACAAACGACCCTGGTGACCTATTGATTTCTTTTTATATTTGTATTAAGTCATAACTTATTAAGCATTTAGGTAAATTTGGAAAAAAATCTAGGTGGAGGAAGTCATGTTAAAATAAAAATGACTTTGATGCATTTTATTTATTTTCAAATGTGAAATTCTGTTGTTTTTGTTTATGTTTAAAAATTGATAAAAACACATGAATCAATGAATTCATGTTAAAAACATTAATTTGAAGTCAAATTAAATCAGTATTACATATTTTGTGAGAAATATAGAGGTTGTTTTCAACACTTTTCTCATTAATTTACTCTAGTTTTTATGTTATTACCTTATTGGTGAATTGTGATTGTGCTGAAATATGCTTGTTGTTCAAGTGCGAATAAAAAATGAACAACACTGGTGACCCATGAATTTTATTTTATTTTTCAACAGATGGTTCTACCTAAATACCAAAAATTATCAAATTCTAAGTGGAGCAAAATTTGCATTAAAACTGCCGGGTACGTCCTTAAATTCGGTGACTTTGAGAAAAGTGCATATTAACATATACAGGCATAACAAATATCAATCAATCTTTGAGCAAGCATTCCATAAATTGATGTCTTTGAATTGTTTAATAACGTAACAGAGGGTGTTAAAATGCCGCATTATTTGATTGCGCTTATTGTACTTGGGTATTTTTTATAAAATGATTTGGCATTAAAAATTGCTTTTTGTCAGCTAATATACTATTTAAAAGTAGCTGGTAACTCTTAAGTATATTTCAATGTACCTCTGGTACGGAACATATGCACCCGGCCATACTCCGGGGGTACTTTTTATTACACTTTCCGTACACGGGTACTTTGTAGTATACTTAAGAGTACCCAGGGTACTTTTCAACAGTACCTAAGAAATTAATGGCTAGTCGAGCGGCATTAAAAGGCTACTATTTGACTGAAATGTAAAAAAGCTGATATTCTAAACACTTTTTCTTTTTAAATGACGACATTTACAACTCTTCGTCGTTGATTGCATTGAAATTATAATATTTATAAGTGTTATATTTCAACACAATTATAAAAAACATTTAATAATAAACCACTTTTTATATGTCGAACGATGTATTGCCTGAAACGCACATGTTAGGTCAAACTGTGTAAAGCTTGTCAAACAAAGATAAATCACTTTAAACTTATTTTAATTGTTGTGCATCTTTATTTCTTCATTAGGTTGTAGTGACAACACAATATGTTATCCAATATTTGTTTTAATATAACCATGAAAAAGTATTGTTGCAAGTATTCGACTAATACGAGAGCAGTGTCAAACAAAGGTTATCTGCCTTACCCGCCGTCCACACATAGACGCCGCTTCTACTACGATCAAAGCGTGGCCGAAAACGTGGCCGATCGTGACAAATCGCAGGAGAAACGTAGTGGAGTCTTCATAAGCGCAGTATGATCGCGGTAGAGTCTTCATGATCGGAGAGCTCTACGCTCTCGCCACGCTTATTTTGAACATGCTCAAAACAACCGTAGCGGGATCATGGCAAACAATATTCGGTGTGCATATATATAGGGGCATCGTAGTACGGTCGAAATGAAGACCATAATTTGCCAAATTGCTCGATTTAGACTCCGATCGGCCTCAATCCGCCCGATCCAATCCTTTTTCTCACCGTGGCTTGATCGGGATGATCGTCGTAAAGTCGCAGCTCTGTGAGAACGAGGGGTAACATTTATTTAGAAATTTAAACTGTGAAGTAATATTCAATGTTATTTTTCTTTTCGATCAATATTTTAATCCTACCTATTTACCCATACGCGCCATGTTAGTTTCTCCTTTAACGGCCAACGCGAATAAATAGCTAAGTTATGCAGCTAAAAGATGACAGTAACAATTTGTTTGATCTTGTATAGGAATATTGAAAACTTGTTAATTGTCACTATGTGCAGATCCTTATAGTGACGTGCAATTGCGCAGTAGAATATTAGATTGCCAATTAGGTATTTTCCACATGACATGTTTATAAGACCCCATGGCTAGTGATTTTGAAATTTGTATGACACGCAGGGTAACAGCGCAATGTTTATTTGACGCGATCGATAGCCGCAGACTTACAATAAACCGCTATGAAAAAAGTTAATTATGAACAGTGGGTATTGACGTTTTCGCAACAACGGGAGTTGATTCCCAAGGAAGATCGCCTAGTTTTGAGAAAGGCCTTTTACCTTTGTCGTATTTACACTATTAACTGTATCTTTATTACATATCCAATGGTTTATGACTGATAACAACTTTTAGACCGCGGTGATTTACAGTTTTTTATTGAAACATATCGTACTAAAGAGCATTTGTAAAGTAGTAACAAATGTAAATGAATATCACTTTTATGTAAGGCATTAACTGATAAGGTATTGTGGTTATAAGACTTGAAGTTAGATTTGAAAAAAAGAAGCACATCATATAAGCATACAGCCTGCAACAAATACCAAGTGGACTTATAAAAGGCGTATTGACGCCTTATACGGTATGCGATCAGTTAAAGGGGCCTTTTCACAGATTTTGGCATTTTTTTTAACTTATTCATTAAATGCTTTATATTGATAAATGTAAACATTGGATCGTAAAAGCTCCAGTAAAAAATCAAGAAAAAAATAAAAAAAGGAAAAGAACATTGCCCGGAGCAGGTTTCGAACTAGTGACCCCTGGAGTCCTGCCAGAGTCCTGAAGTAAAAACGCTTTAGCCTACTGAGCTATTCCGCCGAGTACACATCCTTCATGTATTTTATACGTTATATAAGCAATCTTCGTAGTTTCACAAAATTTAACGACAAAAACAGAACTCTCCAAATTATTCAATCGTTTCGCGTTGCAACGCTTTATAATTTTTAGGTTTTAAAATCGTCAAAAGATGCATATAATGGCTATATTAGAGCATGGTTAATGTTCAATATTACTGTTTCCTCACAAATATCATAACTAAAACGAAAACTTACGAATCTGAAACAACTTTTTTCAATTTTGTCAATTTACCAAAGCGTGAAAAGATCCCTTTAAGAGGTAGGAGCATGCATCTTAAGCAGTATGCATTTGGTAATAGGAAGTCTCGTTGTGTTTGACAGAAGGTATGTCAATTGTTGGGATTCGATCGTTGTTAAGTCTTGCTGGGAAAGATAGTTGAATGTTTAGACTTTGTAAACAACTCGTCCACAACTCCATGAGTGTTTGTAGAACACTTATAAATGCCTTTTATTGAATAATGCCGATATTTGGTCTGAATGTTTATCATTTTTTGGAAATCAACTTAAGAGGTTCAATGATGTTTGCTTATGTATTGTCGTCAAATATTCCATTATCAGCATGAAACCCATGTCGTCGATAAAAGAGATCTGAACTTAAGAACCTTAAGTTTTTAGAAATTATAATATGTTTACATTTTTATTGCAATTAGCCAAGTTAAAGTCGGCACTCTTTATAAAGTGATGTAAAGTATACTCAAATCAGCATAACTTTGTAACGGCCGGATATGAAGAGGTAATTAATGATCAACTGGGTTTAGCTACATTTGTGCATTGAGATAGACATGTATAAAGCTGACAATTGGTTGAAGGTAAGGTTATCTTTAAATTTTAATAAGCTTTATAGATCACATAATCAAGCTTTAATGTGAGACCTAGTTTACATGTAAGTATAGAATATTTGCGACATTTTAATGAACATTCTATAATCAGAATCGTGAACAAAAAAGAAGTGCATCTTAAATTACACTTTCACAATTTGACAAATTCCAAACAGATGTTTGAGCCGCCAGCATCATGCATATGCCCAATATTACTTTGAATAGTTTTAAGGAAATGACTCATACCCTGGATTATACATATTTTATTTTGTTTCAACGTTTTCATGTGATTGCATCGGAGTGAAACACTACATTTTCTTGGGATTATATTGGAACACTTTGACCTCAATTCGAATAAATAATTTGACTGAGCATGTATATTTATAATTTCATACTTTCTGAGAAAATGGCAATTATGTTGCTATGATGAATATTAAACATAGTCTCAAATAGCAAGACATTTAGATTAATATTGTTTAGTATTACGTTTAAGTTTGTAATAAAAACTTTTGGACTCAAGTGAATTTACACCTGTGCGCAACTTAATTATTATAAGGTTAAGTGTGAGGTTCGGCTTGGTTTCCAAGCGTTTGAATTGTAAATGCTTAGCAGAACATGTTTCAAAGCGGTAACCCCTTTTATAAGTTTCGTACACTTAGAAGTTTTGTTTCATCAAGTAAAATTTTAATTTTGTGTATTACGGTGAGATTTTTATGTCATAATTATATGCCTAAATTCTGTCTGATTTTGGGCATTTGAAGATAAGGTGGTTCGGTCGTTTGTAGTTCCATTTCACTTGTGTGTGTACAATCATTTGTTATCGACATATGTTGCTTTTTATATGCAATTTATATATGAATGATGTGACATGAATTATTGGATAAGTGTAAAATTAGGCTAGTGGTGAAACCGGATTAAGCCCCCAAAGGTCCGCATTTCAAGGCTCTGACACAGCTTTTATCTTCAAACTTGCGTTTGTTTGATAAGTTTTCATTATCGTATAACACTGACTTTGGTGACAGCAACGCGAACTATCCTTAAAATGTTTTCAGAGTTTTATAAGTATTTGTCCGTTTTTAAAAACGGCCGTATTATGGGAACTTCCGAGCAGGCGGCGGGCGGTCGGGTTGGCAGTCGGCGAGAAATATATTTGTCCGAATCTTAGCTTTGTCCAGCATGGATGGATTTTGAATTAGCTTTCCATAAGTGATCAGCATGATGACTCATAAGCGCATGAACCAGGTCCTTTGTTACCAGATCAAGGTCACAATTCAGGATCGAATGTCAAATTTAGGGAAATTTGTACTTGACACCTTGTCCAGAGCATAACTTTGTCCAGCATGGGTGAATATTTTAATAGTTATCAAAAAGTCATCAGCATGTCTAGACGAAGTGTTGCGCATAATAAAATGTTCATAGACCAAAAAATAATTTCAAAATTAAAGTTCAAAGGTGAGATTAAGGGAATCTTTACTTTGTCGCTTTGTTCAAAATTTCATAGATATTTTTAAAACACTCTGCTGATGTAATCCGAATAATGGTGAAGAAAGTTGGGCTCAAAAAGAAGAGTCAATGAAATTGCCCCAATTCTATGTTAAAGGGGCTCACACTATAACCAAGTCCCTAGCTCGAAAGACGATGCCAAAATTAAGGTTATATGTAAAATCAATTCAGACTTTGTCAAATCTTTACCTAAACAGGTTGTTTTCTGCCAAGAGTATCGTTGCGACAGCGGAACTGTTCACAACACTTTATCATTGAGTTCAGAAACACCAGGCGGCCTCTTATAAGTGGGAATCTGCCGATAAGTATATAATGCCTATCTGATAGTGTTAAATAACCTGTAAGGGGGATTATCATGGTACGTGTTGACTTCATGTTTATCGAAATGACATTGTTTAATACATGAATATTGGTTGACTGATGCTATTGCAGAACTGTACTGTCTTTATTTTAAATTACTGGGCTTACGGTAAAAATACAGTACAATTTTGTATAAAAGAAGGTGAGTAAAATCTTCAAAAGGCTGTGGAGCGAGAAGTTCGGATAGAGTTTGGAGTGTTTCTTCTTGAATGAATTTCTCAACAGATCTCGACACGTCTGGCATTATGGTATAACAAGCAAGCACTTTTTAATAGAGTTATGTAACAGTAAAGGCAGTAAAGTAAGAAGTTCAGGTATAGTTTTAAGTTCGTTTTATTCAGTTACCGGGCCTTACTGGTGGGGGTCTTGTCCGTATCGTCAGTCAGACTTTTCCTTTATGTTGATTGTTTAACGAAATAGTAATGAGTTAAAATATCAAAATAATAAATAAAAAACTTACCGGCGGTGTGTGCGTAGACGAATTCATAGATCGCCTGCAAGAAACATATCCCTCTGTAAAGGCTGCAATTTGAACTATTTTATAATCATGGTATACGGCATTACGACAGCATTGGTTAATTTTCACACATGAGACCATCACATTGAGAAGATGCTTTAAGTTAAAGAAAACAAGAAAATGTGTCAACTGTTAAGTTTCCACTTCCTGGCCAAATGTCATATATGATACTGAAATATTTGCATAATGTATACTTATCCATCTATGTATTTGAGTTGGTAAGGAATATTAATCAAAATTCGATCAGTTAATGAAACTACATGCTACATGTCTAAACAATTTTAACTGTGAACAGTTGCTTCGGCGGATCAACTCGAAGAAAAGAGGGGACCATACGCCCAACCTCACAGAGGAGGCGTTGCGAGCCAAGCAGCTGAAAGGGGATGGGGAAAAAATATTTGACACCAGGAAACCTATCACCACTGCTACAGTGGTAACAGTCAGATTTTTTTTTTAATATTTTCGTAACAAAGCTTTTAAGTTATTTATACACTGTTTACGTAGTCAGACGGAATTTACATTTGTATCTATTCCCCGATTGTAAGAATATTTTGAAGACACTGTATGATTTATTTATCAATTATGTCTGTTGGAAATATGATATGTTTCAATGTAAAGAAAATATTTAAAAAAAGGCTAAAGCTTTAACTACAGACGTTTTGTCTCGCATGTCTCCCTCAAACGAGAAGATGTTTACGTTTGTTGCACTCAAACAGCAAACTACTTTTAATATAACGAAATAAATAAGTTTCATTAATCAATTTCAATTTTCAGCAGGGGGAATTTAGTAATGGAATTGGGGCGAAGATTGAGTCTTCAACAAATGGAGACCTAAGAAGATTGTTTGAACAGCGTAAGTAAACATTGTTGCCTTCAAAATATGCTACTGTAATTTTGCATGTCTGTGTTTAAGAACAAATATATATTTCATTAATACTTGAAGATTGAAGTTAAATGCAAATGGATGTTTGAATACTTGCGAGCAATCTGGCTGAAGTCATGAAAAAAAAATGTTTACAGAAAATATTTCAGGTGCACGTATCACAAAGCAATATTTATTTCAATATCCGTTGTAATTTGAAGACAGGCACTTTGTGCAAATGATGATTGTTTTGATTCTAATTAATAACATGGTTATTTATGCTATATTATTTGTATGCCCTTTTTCGTTTGAATCTTTATGGGAAACTAAGGACAAATAATGTGTTGTATATAGTACATGATTGAGGAGAATCATAGTAAGATAGCATGTTTCGATTTTACCGGATAGTGAAATATTGATGTTTCAACTAATTATAGTAAATATTGACGTCATGGCAGAATACGGAACTGAATTATTCCCAGCGTTTCGACACGGTTGTGCAGCTATACAGGGTATTTTGACTCAAGGAAAAAGCATTTTTGACGAACCAGTTTTTAATGAAACTGAGAGAAAAATGTTCAATCAATGGCGCATTCAGCTTTACACAACATCTTCATTAATGGACGAGATAAAGGCATTTAACAAAAAACTCGAGAAACTAACTCCAGAGTTCATTTTTCAAGAGCGGAACATTTCCTTTCCTGCAGTAGTGATTGTGAATGAAGGACAGCGGAACAAGATTGAACAATGGATAAGTAGCCTAGATGACAATGGCTCTGTCATATGCGTCCTTTTAGTTAGCAAGGAGCAAGATACAACATACATTGCCCCTAGATTTTCCGTGTTCCAAAGCACGACAACGATATCAGACATCATGGAAGCTGCAGATGATCTTCTGGAACGTGCCATATTTGCAGTTTTAAAGAACATTGTTGGCAAATGCGTAGACAAATATGGAGATCCTACACATACGTTAAGTAAGTGTTAAAATGTACATGCAAATCATACATTGATTTGAATCATTGTCAATCGCACTTATTTCATTCTTTTTGTAGACAAAAAAACAGCTCATCAATATGGTCAGTACACATGTGTGTTTAATGGTTTTTCTCCAAGATAATTTAGTTATTCCACATAATAATATTATTTATAATGTATTGACTAAAGACGTAGATAAAATGTCCTTGAAAAATCGAATTATCAAAATGTGTACATTTAAGGTTGCACTTGTGTCCCCTGAATTGCTTTATTGGTGTGTTAAATTTACAAATTTAAGTTTCAAAGTTATTCTATCGCTTTGCCAATCTCCAATTTTAGATATGTCCTGGTCAATTCATAAGTATTTTACAGTATATAAGAAACTTCATTGATTTAAATAAGGCGACACATTGTTGGTCCATTTTTGGTTTAACATGAAACTTTTAACTTCACGAGATACGCTCACAATTATATTGTTTGCGCAATAATTCAAGCGTTTACTAATGTTTTGGTTACAAATTACTCATATTTATCTTCTTCATTTATATTCATATAAATACTGCAGTGAAATAAATATTTAATTAGCAGATAAACAAATTTCAGACATTGAAAAAGAAAACACTATGCAAAACATTTATGCATACGCACGGTCGGCATACAAAAGAAGTGAAGTACCAATACCTGAAAGACTTTCTCTTCCAGAGATAACGCATAGCTATCCAAAAACTATTGACGAGGTTTGTAAAAATATTATAATATGGTCCATTACGGTTTAACGCTACCTTGAGCAAGTGTGGCATTGGGCCCCGTAAACACGGGATAACATTCGCTCCACAAATCTATCACCATTGATGCAAATTTTCGTCAAATGAAATATTTTATCCAAAAAAAAACACAGACTTTTAACGGGTTTATTTGTGTCAATTTATGTTTAGATTTGTATAGTTACGAAAACAAAGACGTGCTAGTGTTTCCAATTTTGATTCATTTCTATTTTATTACAAATACAAACATTCTATTATAAAGTACACAGTTTCAAGTTTTATTTAGATAGCTTTCATATCATTTACTGAAAACACCATTTTATGTCGTTTGTTTATGATCATTAGTGTAAAAACAGTATATTAAGCGGCATCCAAAATTAAAATCACTTGACTAACTATAAATTCCCATGATTGTTTTTTTTATTTTAGATTATCAGCCGACTACTTAAAATAGAAGGGGTAATTGGTTGCTCGAAGAATAATGGATACATCGAAGTCCTTGTTGATAACACGGCCGACAGCGAACAAACCACACGTAGAGTAAAACAACTCCTTGCTGGTGAAACTGTTGAAGCCATATTTATTTATGGTAAGTTCACAAATTTCATTTCCACTGGAGACAGTGTTTATAATGGAACACTGGGTGGTTTTGCACAGAGCATTCCTAAAAATTCCCCCGTCCAGTTATATAACAGAGTTGAAACAGATGCGGAACAACATTATGGAAAACTCGTTGCACTTATTTCTCTTCACGTAGCAAATGCTAATAGAGAAGACGGACATGTTTACCTTCGTGTTGATGACAAAATCATTGGAGAAATGAAAACTATTCATGAGAATACTTTAGTTGATATCCTTCCAATTGAAATATATGAAGAATATAAAAACATGTGTAATACCCGTTTCAAAACAGAGACAGGGAAGGAGATGCATGGACAATTACTTGTCAATGAAGAAAACAAAGAATGGGTAGGAGCTCCAGTTCATATATGGGGAGCGAAAACGTCTCTTGGTTTAGGAACAATCTCTGCTGTCGATTTAGAAACGTCAAACGGCCTGTTGATAACAATTAATGATCGCACAGAGGGTGAGTCGTTCTGCAAGCCTGGTGACAGCGGTGCAATGGTGTGTGCCACTGACAGAAGGGAGCGAACATTGTATGCTGTCGCGATGCTAGTAGGCAAACTTGAGAGTTTGTGTTATGATTCTACAAACACCACCGTTCAACAACCACGTAACAATGTGACATATTGTGCGACTCTCCTTGATAAAGTATTCACAGTGTTAGGGGAACACTATGATTCAATATTTATGTTATACACTGGTGACTCTGGTCCAAAGTGAAACAAATTTGCTCATGTACTTTCACTGACTTTCAAAAAAGCGAAACGTATGATTAATCATGTAAATTAAGTGTTAATGCATATCCCGAGTGAATATGTTGATGTAATAAAATGCTTTTTTTTTAAGAAAAAAACACAAAACTTTTACAAAAATGCAGAACAAGTGCATAGTACATTAAATAATTTCCAATACCCATTTACAGTCATATACTGTGTATATAATGTGTGTCAATGATTTCTATAAAAACACTTGGCTTTATTTTTATTTTCCTTAAATATCGCAAGTTAATAATTGTATTAACTATTTAATGATTGGAGTTGTATGCACTGTGCGATTAGTATTGAATATTGTTCCCGCATGGCTTTTTATGTCCCCCACCACTATAGTGGGGGACATATTTTTGCGCTTTCTATTGGTTTGTTGGTTTGTTGTTTTGTTTGTTTGCGTCAAACTTTAACATTTGCAATAACTTTTGTAATATTTAAGATAGCAACTTCATATTTGGCATGCATATGTATCTCATTGAGCTGTGCATTTTGAGTGGTGAAATGTCAAGGTCATCCTTTAAGGTCAAATGACAAATATATTGCTCAAAATCGCTTATTTAATATACACTTTTGCAATATTGAAGAAAGCAACTTGATATTTTTCATGCATGTGTATCTCATGTAGCTGCACGTTTTGAGTGGTGAAAGGCCAAGGTCATCCTTCAATGTCAAAGGTCAAATATATGGGGGGTCATAGTGTTTCACAAACAAATCTTGTTTAATAATGCAATTTTCAAAGAAAATGTGTTTGGGAATTCGGGATAGTATTACGCACATTCATACTTATTTTAATTGTTAACAGAAATTTCAAAACTCTTTGAAGAATCGTCTACCAATTCACCATTTTGTCGGTTTGAACGACGATTTTGCAATAGCAATTATTTTAGAAAGATTTAACCGGCATATGAATTTTAATTACTAAATTTATTTTACATTACTGTTATGTAATATCTGTAATATTGCTAAAACCTGCTACAAATAAATCACTGAGATAATATTGCTTGTAACCACTTGGTCATTTTGAATGGAACTATGAACACTGATATGCTTACATAATATGAAAGCCTTGGTATTAATTCGGAACCAATATTATAGCGGATGTACCTTAAATGTATTTCATGAAATTCCGTATTACTTCCAAGGAAAGTTATTGAAATTACGCAAATAAACAATATGACTTTTCCATCATGATGTTTATTACGCTGTTAAACATATTTGCGCTGAGGTGTTTCTAAGCATATGCAACATGGAAACGATTAATAGCGATGCAGATGAAAACAAAAATTGAAAATCTTGTCCAAGAAAACAGAGGTTGCATCAGGCGTTACAAAAACTGAAAAGAAACAAAAATATAAACAATTGTTAACATCATGTGTAAACGTGACATGGCCAGTCCGTATACTAGTGGACTTACATAGAGACTTCACATCAAAATAACATCAACATTTGATGATGTCGATGCGAAAGTGCATCGACCTCGACAATTTTGTATTCCGTCACGTAGTTATAGCGAAAATGATTATTCTTACATAAAATGGCAGATCTAAAACATACATGCAATAACAGAAAAATATTTAATCAAACCTTTGACAACCCGCTCTAGTAGCGAATGTACGTTGACACAGATATGGCATGTTCTTGATTTTATTTGTGTAGTTACCATGGTAAAGTTACTCGTTCCCATGACTTAATGTGCATGTTCGTGTGAATCATGCTAAGTTATTTTTCAGGGCATAGAATGAAACTCATGTCGTATCTTCCAAAACTTAAACAAACTAACGCCATTTCGATAAGTATAAAGTATTTGTTTGCTTTTTCTCTTTGATTCGGAAACGACTGACAGTTACCTTAACACGCTACTCAATGTGTTATGCCTACAGATACACAGCAAAAGACAGCAACTACAAAACGAAAACAGCCATAACAAACATACAAACAAAACGGATGGCATTTCGCGTTTTTTTTATCTGTTTCGTATGTGTGCATTTCTTTTTATACAGGGCGTGTTTGGATAGCCCTGTTGCAATTGAAAGCAGCTAAATAAACTTAAGGATATATTTTGCCAGTCCCGTTGTGTATAGGATTAAAATTTCAAGATGTAACATCGCTTTAAATTTCTGCGTCAAGCGTTTTATTTTACTACCTCAGTATGTTTATTCTAAATTTCTTTTATAAAATCATTATATCCCACTGCCAATATAAGGGCATTTTGGTGACAGTATATGGGCTTGTATATCTGGTTTTGTTTGTATGTTGTTGTTTTTTCTCAACTCCTTATCCCGTTCGACTGTACAAGATCAACATCTGTCAAACCTTTCGCAACAGTGTGTATTGCTTACACCCTATAAACCGCATGCCATGTCGCATTTACGAATCTTTTTTACTTATTACATTTTAGTCAATTGATAACGATTTAACGTCATTGAGGCAGGTAATCGGTCGATATTAATATAAGATACGAGAAGTTCACATTCATCAAATAGTTCGTACTTCCGTATTTAATTTAAAAAGCTTTCACGTTTTTATGCTATTAATGTTATTGATCATACACTTAATTTACAACATAATGCTTTATATAAAATAATCAAATGTATTTTTTTCTAACGGTCACTCTTCTATTTGTTTTTGCCAGCATTATTACGTTAACTTTGTAGATACTTTTGTCTCCAGAAAACGCATGTTTACCTATTGTCTGCATTGTTTCTTTAATATTTCTTCTGATGACTTCTGGTGACATTGAGCGCAACCCAGATCCCTTAAGCACAGATTGTTTAACTGCCTTTCATCTCATCATTCGAAGCATTCGAAGTAAGATTAATTACATACGCGTCTCCTTTACCGATTGTTTTACATTTTACCAAATCACACTGTTCAGCTTACGTCGAAGAGAGGTTACTATATATTGATGGTTTTGACACAATCTTTAAAAAAAAGAGCGTATATTAAAGAAGTTTCATAGAACATCTCTTCTTCGACCGCAACAAATATCTGAACTAGAAATAATTTTACCAGAATCTATTTGGCTTCAAATCAATGTTCACACACATACTTAATTCATATGCACACTGTAAATACAGATTTATTCGACCGTCAATTCTAGAATAAATTCAATATATGTATTCAAAAAGCTTTGAAAACAAATCAACACTTTTTAAAGATCGATTGCATTCTACAACCCACAAACTGAAAGACATTTTGACACTAAGTAGTTTACGGAACGTTTTATGCATGAACCCACACAAGTTGCGCGAAAATTCTGGAACTGAAATAGATAAAACTGTATTATTAAGATGTATAGATTGCTTCGACACCAGTGTATTCGAAACAGATGCTAAAAAAAATAAGCGATAATTGGTTGGCTTGCACTAGGTCGCTACCGGGGTATAACTCTTGTTTGTTAGAAAAAGTCCTTTAAAATGCCAAAACCATTCATTTAAAATAAAGCAGTGGGTAGGTATGTACACTCCCTTGACTCCCAAACTAATTAACACCTTGGCCCAAACATTTGTCAGCTCAACAAGCAGCTGACGGTTGCCAGTGTTCACTTAGTCGTTACTGGTGGATAGCTTTTTCAAGACAGATGGAATAAAATGTGCCAAACCACTCACTTGGAATAACGCACGCGGCAGAATGTAAACCACCCTGATCCAAAACCTAATTACAACATTGGCCCGAAACTAGGTCAGCCCGACAGGCTGACGCTGGGTTATCGGTGCCAACTTATTCACTGGAAATAAAATTGGTCCAATAAGATTCATTTTTGTTGAAATGAGAATATTAACGAAATTGCACACTCAATTGAAAGTCTTATTTAAACAAACAACGCTTGTAAAATATAAAAATAATATATATAAATGCATATTATCTCGGATGTCAATATGTGTAATTGCTGGTTCCATTTGAATCAGGTATTTCACAATTAATGGCAAAATATGCGTGGGTAGTAGTCAAACGTTTATTCAAACCCATACACGGTACACGAAGTTTGTAAACCACTTTGGTCTAATTGTAAAGGATCTTCGTATTTTTCTTGTTCACAGGAAATGTTGGTCTCTTTGCAATTTTGTGTAACATGTGATATCAACTTGATAAAACTTTGTATATAACTTGCTAACAGGGTGCATCAGCGCATGATATCAATACAGTATCGGGTAGTAATTTATAATTATTAATTCGTACGTGTTCATTTTTTATCGCAGTTCCAAGATCTCTTGGTCTATTTCAAATATATTTTAAGTAGCTTTCATACGAGCATCACTCTGGGACAAACAGGCTTAGTGCAGGCGCGTTAAGTGTCGACCATATCAACGGACATATTCTACTTTAATGGTATGGTTCGTTTCAAGAAAGTCCCTCCTACACGAAAACCCAGTCTATTCGGAAGTGTCGTCCCTGATTAGCCAGAGCGGATTCCAGATGCTAATATTGGATAACATTGTACGCCCATGCATTAAGACCACTTTTCTCAGAACAAGGCTCATATTTTATATTTTCCTTACTATGAAGTCGAGCATTATGTTGCAAATAATGCCAGGTTAATGGGGTCGGTTACACTTGAATAAGGATATCGCCTCGTTTATTTGTTCACATGCTTATGGTTAGCACATACATTGACACAAGCGCATACATTTGTTTAATGTTCTTGTGTCTAAATGATATTGACTATGAAATACTCAATTGAAAGAATTGTTGTATCATTTGAATGACTTTTTTTACTGAAATAATGTTGAGCTGGTTTTCATAAATATTTTTACACATTTGACGTAAAATTTTTGCGTTCAAATTTAGTTTAAGTAGAACAAAAGTAATTTTCCTTCAATGCTCACTTTGTCTGCTTTACACTTTTTCATTGATATTCGATGCACCTTGCATTCTTTGAAATGATATTTTATCAATTGCATGATTCCGTTCGTTTTTTGGTTCGCCTTTTACTAACACCATGTGCTACATTAGTTAGATACATGAACAGTTTTACCTACGTATGACCATCGTAATTAATTCATGCTTCTTTTCCCATATTTGAGATTAACATGGCGAACATTGTAGATGTGTTTAATTTTGTTTAGAGCAGACTTCCATGAACCTTCAAACATAAGTGATACAGGAAATGATATTTTCTTTGACAAAAATTAAAATGACCGACCTCTTGGATTTAGTATATCGTCAAACTTCATTAAGTTTGTCTACACTAATAGTAAAATGCTTTATATCATTCAAGGTTTAAAAAATTGAATATGAAGAACATTTATTAAAACTTGAATTTTCTAGCTAAAAACTGTTAAAATCAATATGACATTTACTAATAGATGTTGTGTTGGTCTCTTTAAAATATCACTGTAAAAGATGTAACATTTATTCCCCTCAACCACCACCTCAAAATGATGAATGGCGTTTTGTAGATCGGGTTCAAGTGTTTAAGTATATAAACACGCCTGCTCACGAACCCGCTACATGAGATCTGTAAGCGTTATTCTTACCAAAAAAGATTTTAACTATTTTCTATTCATAAAATTAAGTATATAAGTGCAAGCACATGATGTATGAATCACATCCTAAACTAAATAATACCATCATGTGACTTTGTACTTGAAGATGTGTTTCTTTTATGAAACCGCCGGTCTTCATAAAGAGTACTTTTGTAAGATATATATTGTACACTTTCAATTGTGGCATAATCTGAAACAATCCTAACAAGATCTAATGCGAATTATTTGTAATTGACTTAGATTTATATTATAGTCATATGCTATCATAATACATTAACAACCTATTTTCGCTCCTCCCGCTTTATGACAAGAAGTACATACATAATGCTGCGTTCGCAACTGATATCATTATAGTTCAATGCTTCGCATGCCTCTTTGTAAAAGAGCAGTTCCTTGTTGTCTATTAAATTGCATATGGCATACATTTTGGGTTCAATCTGCCTAATTTCATGCACTGAAATTTACAATGTCATGATGAATTATGCGTCTATGAATTATCGAATAGTTAACATGGTAACAATTTTAATTTTAACTTGCAGCACAATCAAAAACGTGTAACAAGTTGATGCCACCAAACTTTGGGTCTTCAGGGTTAACAACTTGACATGACAACGACATTAAAACTTAATAGATCTGAGTAACAGTACATGTCAAGATAATCAAATAAATTCCTTGCTTATATGTTTGATGATTCTATATTAACAATAGGACTAAATATTAACAAATAGTCATGTTCTTTACCCCCCCCCCACACCATCCGTCCTTGTTTAACTTTTGATGCCAGCTGTATTAAAGAACGCTCTAAGTGGATGCGTATAATGTCGGATCAGAGGTAGTCGGGGACATAATTATGTCCAGCATGAGTTGATTTCAAATCACTTAGCTTAAGAATCAAGCCTGCTGAGAAGAAGTGTGGCTTGCACGAGCCATGCACCTATGTTAAAGGGGCCTTTTCACAGATTTTGGCATATTTTGAAGTTTGTCATTAAATGCTTTATATTGATAAATGTAAACATTGGATCTTAAAAGCTCTAGTAAAAAATCAAGAAAAAAAATTAAAAAAGAAAACAAAAGTAGCCGGTACCAGGACTCGAACCAGTGACACCCGGAGTCCTGGAGTTAGTCTGAAGTAAAAACGCATTAGCCCTCTCGGAATAGCCGCCGGGTATACACAGTTTAAGTATTTTATACCTTATATAAGCAATCTTCATAGTTTCGTAAATTTAAACGACAACAACAGAACTCTCCAAATTATTCAATCGTTTCGCGTTGCAACGCTTTATAATTTTTAGGTTTTCAAATCGTCAAAAGATACATATAATCGCTATATTGGACTATGGTAAATGTTCAGTAATACTGTTTCCTCACAAATATCATAACTAAAACGAAAATTTGGGAATCTAAAACAACTTTTTTCAATTTTGTCAATTTACCAAACCGTGAAAAGATCCCTTAAAGTATCACAGTTAACCAAGATGAAATATTTTATCATGCCTTACCTGGTTATAATTTTAACTTGTAAGAATTAAATGTTATTTTAAAATGTTGAAATCGTAACGCTTCTCTGCATTTGAAGGTCAACAACGTTAAAAATGATATTTAAGCAAAGGCGAAATATCACTCTTAAATGTAGGAACACAATAGTAAATTTAGTATCAGCAATGCTACAAAAAGTTTTAGTCAGTTAATCTATGGGTGGTTGTGTCTTTTTGTTTCTCGGGGCTATGCCGCTTTTAACCCCGTATGCATGATTTGTAAACACTTGATAGAGGACCTCCATACGTTGTTTAACACCAAATATCAAACCCTTGATTCTAGTGGTTTCAGAGAGGAAGATTTTTAAAGTTTTTTTCTTTATAAGTTTATATAAATCTTGTGAACCTTGAGCGTGGGCATTTTTTACCTCAGGAGCATGACTTTATACATGCCAAACACCGAACCCCTCAGCCTTACGGTTTCAGAGAAGTTTTTAGTATGTACATCTAAGGAAACCAGAGGCGGGGCCGCCCCATGGACATGTTTAACATACTTTGTAGATGACCATCATACAATGTTACACACAGATATCAAACCTCCGACCTTGGCTGTAAAATGAAAACGATATTCAGATTTAATTGTTATATACATCTGTATACATCCTGTGACCAATGATTTAAGCCCTGACTCTTGTGGATCTTAAGAAAAAAAATCAGCTATCATTTAAAAAAAAATATTTTTAGCTGAACTGACCTATATATGCAATTGACCAGTACGATCTGATCAACTTATTCATTTAATTATTCTGAGTAAGCACTATTTTACTGTTACTTCCCAGTAAATTGGAATATGCGCTAATAATAGTAGCGAGTTTATTAGAACAAAACATTTCTACGACTTTTGAGACTAATGTATTAATTACATTTATAATATTTCTTAATAATTGTATAATTTGGAACCATATATATAAATATTACTTTAAGGCATTGATACATGTAGTGATCCTAATAAAAAATATACCTGTTGCGACCCTTAAAATAGTTTTTAAAAGTGTTTATAATCAATGCTAAAAGTTGTACTACACACCGTTTGGTTCCATTGTCATTTGATTTCAGACAGGACGGTCAATTGGTCCGAAAAGCATTAGGGCGAAACAGGACGAAACAAAAAAAAAACGTCGTAAACAGAACATATTTACAAATGCAAGTGTGTATATCTATCGTTAATTATATACATGAATTCCTTCTTGGAACAATATAAATTCCTGTTTTTACAGCTTAATTGCGCAGAAAACATGGCTTTAGCCCTAAAAAAATAGGTCACGTACAATCAAAAACAACAACAAACGAGTGCCATAATTAAATCATAAGAAAGTCTATAAAGTCTAATTATTTGATATTTACAATTTATCGACATTTTTCGTGAAACAATATGTTAGATGCTTTACGAACAGCGAACAAAAATTCAGAATATTCTGATCCCTCTTCTTGCTAACCAGGTATGTAAATCTAATATACATACCTGCGCTAACTCAGTGATCAAATATGGCGGTCATTCGAAACTGTTCATTATCAATCGGCCCTTCCCGAATGTCCACTTCAAAAGACTTCCACATATGAGTTAATTGATTGATACAATATAGACAATAGACGCACTTCCGTTGCTTTAGAAAATGGCGAGTGATTTACCTTGTCAATATCTATGTACATACTCGAACTATCTTTTTTAAGAAGACGTTTTGTCGGAAGATTTTTTTTTATTAATTTAGTATGTGTATGCATTATAATAAACAACGGGTAACTAAAAATTAAATAAATTATAAAAAAAAACATTGTATTTGACATCGAGCGCCTATGAATAGACATACAGTCCATGAGTATTCATGATCGAAACAACATGATAAAAACGACTTTGGACCATCCGCCTATTAACAAACACTAAATGAACCGGAACTTGTTCGGTATAAAGACATGTAGACAAGTACTGATAAACGAGACCTTTAATTATCACTTGAATAGAGTGGATTCAGCAGGCCGTACTATTGTTTCTGAACTGTAAATTATGGCAATTAGATTGATTTATTTATAGCGGAATTATTTCAAATCATAGGAAGGTAAGATTTTTTTATTATCTTAGTATCAGTGCTTTAGGTGTAGAAGTTATAAAGCTGCGTTACGGCGAACATTCAAGCAATGGTGTTTTATCGGAACTCGAGCGAACAAAGGTTTTGACAGCAATTTATTAAGGTTCAAATAAAAGTGATCAAAGAGGTTGTGTATTGTCATTCCAATTTATTTAATTGATCAAGCAATAACCATTTAACAATTATTTGATTGGTCAAAGTTTTTCACTACGGTTATATTTATTAAACGGGCCTGTTCACAGATTGTCGGTGGTTTTTAATGTCATTAAATGCTGTTAACACCAAAATGTTATCAATTGAAATAGTAAAATGTAATAAAAAATATATTCGCCTTGCGGGGACTCAAACTCGGGCCTCTAAAGGCAACAACTTATTCCCTACCAAAGCCCTCATTCTTTCGATTCTAAGCGCAACGTTAATAGTACAGTAGACTCTGCCAATACCGGACTCTCTGAATACCGGAACTCTCCCGATTCCGGACGGTCGGGCCAGTCCCGTATTTTCTCCTTCTATTTCTTTGTTAAAAAATGTTGAATAAACCGAACTCTCTGAAAACCGGAAACCGGACGGGTATCTCCGTAAATTTGGGCATTTTCAATGTAAAATACATTGAGTATACCGGACGGTCTAAATTCTCAAGATGCCCGAGGCGTGAAAATAACAATACCTAGTCAGCACAGCGAGTGCGATGTCACACATTTTGCTCGCGCAATTATCGATAATCGGATTAAACATACCATAAAGGTGTCAAGTCGTTACCGCGCTATGGGAGTCCGATTAAGTAATGTAAAACAAACTGTGAATGTCTATAATAGACGTGCGGTAACACCAAAACGTGATTGACTCGATCGTTTTATTATTTATTTATTATCGCCTATGATAAAGGACTTTGCCCTCCGTATGCAGCGGTATGGACATGAAAAGGATGGCGACTTCCTGGCAACGGCAGACACCCTCCTTAACATTGCAGAAAATAAGATCGTAAAGGAGAAATGTGCTTTCAAGCAGAGAGTGATCTTGGACTTTTTCGTGAAATCGTAAACTTCAAGAATTAGTAGGTTTTGAGATTATGAATATCTTAAAAAATAATTATGACGCTGTTTTTTGCTTGTGTGTATGTCTTATGAAATGTGGTACATGTATGTATTGAATAATAAATCGTGTATCTTACTATCTACAACAATCTTATTTGTGTCGTCACTCGCCTACATGACAAATGCCACGTACGTACATGTATAAAGCACCACGCTCACTTTGGGATTAATCAAAACAAGTCGGTATGGAATTGTTTTTGCTTTTAATCGATTAAAAACACATTTTTTAAGAATGCAATTAACATCATCAGTACCTGCGTACAGTTATCACATGGTACATGTAAATGTATATGGTTTGTTTTATTTTTATGTCATTCTGTACACAATGTATACCATGTATTTTTCGGCAATATGAAAACTCTTGGTAAACCGGAACTCTCTGAAAACCGGACGATCAGGCCGGTCCCGAGACCGTCCGGTTTACGGAGAGTCTACTGTATTAATATTTTCTAAATTATCGAAGAAAAGCGTTGCAATTTTAATTATTCAACCGAATTCTATTAATGACAAGACTAAATTATTGTAAATGGCATTTGTAGATCGTATATTAACGTGAACTCGGTGAAAAATCGCATAGGCTGCCCTATTAGCGCAGTGGTTAATACACTCGCTGCTCCACTTGACAAATTGGGCTTAAACTGTAAATGGTTTATTATTACAATTGTTAACCGAGAGGAGTAACACTATAATAAACAATCTTAACAATATTGAAATCTTTGAACTTTGATTTACAAATGTAATTCAATTGTCCAAGAAGAACCGAGACTTGTTTTATATATATGTTGTATATATGTTTATTATATACTAGTTATATATTATTAAAAGTTACGCGTTAATTTAACTATGTTTTCAGATCAAGTTCATTTTTCTTCAATATGATGGGCTATCCTGCAGAAACATCCTAATTTAATTCAATAATACAGAACATTCTTAACTATTTCAATAATGCAGAAACAGAATTAATTATTTCTACAATGCAGAAATATTCTTAATCATTTCAAAAGTGCAGAAACATTCTTAATAATTTCAATCATGCAGAAACGTTCAACTTGAACCCATTCTTGAACACATTTCAGGGAGGACAATGGCTTCTCGGGACAGGGTGAGCAAACATTTTTGAAACAACTTCCATTTAATACTGTTAAATGTATTATTATCAAATTTGCGGTTCTAGATTAATTTGTTATCTGCAATATTGTACAGTAACATCCAGTGTGCAAACGGAAAAAAAGACAACTAACAACCAATACACCCTGGCAAGTATTTATCTGTTGCAAATAGTCTCTGTAATTGTGGTTTTGCGTACCACAGGTTCAATCAAATCAACAAACTTTGAGTTTGTCAAGTGTTCAGTCTATGTTTGGTGGTATCCATGTATGCTATTGCTGTCTGTCAAGGTATTGTCCCTGGATGGTGGGGGTATTCGGGGACTCATTATTCTTGAGATCTTGGAGGCGATCGAGAAGGAAGCAGGTCAGCCAATCAAAGATATGTTTGACTGGATCGGCGGAACAAGTACCGGAGGGATAATTGCTTTGGGCATTGCCACGGGTAAGATTAGACAAGCATCATGATTTCAGTTTTTCCCACAGAAAGCTACGCAACAATCATAAACATTCTAACACAGTTATCGGTAGATGCGGAGACTCGAGTTCGAACGTTCTTGCATGAACGTTATTGTCATTGTACGTGCAATAAATTTTGATGATATCAATAATAATATGAATATTTTCTATCAGTTATCTTTGTCATTCTGGAACGTTGCTCTAGTTTCCAATGTATTAGAACTCGAACTTACTGTTTATTTACGGATCAAACACGATACTTCATCTATTTCTTAAGAAATTGTTTGAACTGTTTGTTACTAATGATCAGAATTCTTATTTTAGGCAAGCCAATCTCTCACATTAAAGAGATGTACAAGCGACTTAAAGATCAAGTATACAACGGCTCACGGCCGTACGATTCTGCACCGTTAGAAACATTTTTGAAGCAGGAGTTTGGGGAAGCAACTGTAATGTCGGATATTAGGTACCCAAGGTACGTACTAACGCGTATTTTAGCAATTAAACACGTAAG
Source organism: Dreissena polymorpha (assembly GCF_020536995.1). Classification (NCBI taxonomy): domain Eukaryota; kingdom Metazoa; phylum Mollusca; class Bivalvia; order Myida; family Dreissenidae; genus Dreissena; species Dreissena polymorpha. Next base: position 99,640,739 of record NC_068361.1, on the reverse strand, counting down.
AAGACGAAATCCATACGTTTAGTATCTGATTTTAAAAGCATTAACAAATTGTAAGTGATATCACATATAAACTAGACTCAACGTTATAAAGCATATGTTATAAAATTCACATCATTTAAATACATATTGTTTATTATGTGAAAAATGACTGTTGTGTACTTTGGAAAACAATACTACGCTCAATGCACGCAGGAACCCATTTTATTTACAACTTCGATGTACGCTCTCATCAAATCACATACAAGAAATTAAAACAATAATGGTGCATCGTTGATAATTAACACCGTATGATTTACGTTTCGAAAAAGGAAATCGTTTTACAATTTTAAACAGCAGTTGCACTTTCCCAGCGCAGTGGAAAACGAATGAATGTAAATTAAACAGTCCAAATAAATAAGTATTGAAACTACATATTGAGTTATAGATAAACGCTAAAAGTATGACTGGTTACTATTTACAAAATATAAACTGTTTTGTAGTATCACATTACCTCGTTTAATTGAACAAACACAGTTACACATGTTAAAGTTATGTATTAAGAACAAAAGTGGTGATTAAGTCAAATGTCCTTCTTGCAGGGTCCTGGTAACAAGCGTAGAAGGGGATCACGATCCGTGGAAACTTCACATGTTTCGTTCCTACATGATCATACACGAAGATATAGAGGATTGATGTGAACAAATCGCAGAACCACAAAGTGATCCCCATCAATTAATTTACTTTATTTATATTCAGTAAACAGGAAAATCCTTGTGTTCAACATAAACAAAAAAGGTCGCTGACATTGTTTGCCTTTAGTTTCACTCTCTGTCATTTTCTCTGTCATTTTTATTAGCATGTTGCATACGACTAAACTTAAAACAGACATGTAACTGGTCAATTGGAAATACTCCCTTTGTTGGTTGTATATTACGAACGCCAATTTAGTGTTTTTTTATGACCCGCATAAAAGATTAGAAAATTTAAGATCAAAATACAAGATCAACATCTTATTGAGGACGCTCATTACTGAATTAACTTAAGTATTTTGACGAACATACCAATGCTGTCGTCTTTGTTGTTGAAGTTAACAGTATTATTTAACCGTTAATATATATATATATATATATCTATTAACAAATTTGCCCATTTTATTAACATGAATATGGGCCGTGCTCTGTGAAAAGGGGGGTTTAATGCATGTGCGTAAAGTGTCTTCCAAGATATGCCTGTGCAGTCCGCACAGGCTAATCAGGGACGACACTCCGCTTTTATTATCTTTTTCGTTTCAAGAAACTCTCATTTTGACAAATATCTAGTTTAGGCGGAAAGCGTCGCCCCTGATTAGTCTGTGCGGACTGCACAGGCTAATCTGGGATGACACTTTACGCACATGCATTTAACCGCTTTTTCACAGAGCGCAGCTCATATAAATAAGCTACACGAAGAGTTTTTGTTTAATCCAGACCATTACATCTGGGAGGTTGCCCGCTGCACGTCTGCTGCTCCGTCCTACTTTCATCCGTACAAGCAGTTCCTGGATGGAGGATTGATGTCCAACAATCCAACCCTGGACATTCTCACAGATATCCATCAGTTTATCAAACCATTGCCGCAAATGCAAAATGCTGAAAGGAATGATTCACCATTGCCAAAAATGCAAAATGCTGAAAGGAATGATTCACCATTTCCGCAAATGCAAAATACTGAAAATAATGATTCACCATTGCCGCAAAATGCTGAAAGGAATGATTCACCATTGCCGAAAATGCAAAATTCTGAAAGGAATTATTCATCATTGCCGCAAATGCAAAATGCTGAAAATAACGATTCACGACTGCCGCAAATGCGAAATGCAGAAAGGAATGATTCACCATTATCGAAAATGCAAAACGGTGGCAAGAATGATCCACCATTGCCTCACGTCCAAAAAGCTGACAAAAATTATCAACCATTGCCGAAAATGCATAACGGTGACAAGAATTATCCACCATTGCCGCAAATTCAAAATGGCGACAATGAGGATAGTAAAGTTGACGAGGCTGACGATGCCAAAAGTCAAATGGTGATTATTTTGTGCAAACAACAACTATTTTTAGTATATACATTTACACATGGTTTTACATAGATGGGTCCAAGAAGGTACCCCAAATATATTTCAATCAAATGGAGGAGCAGATGGTGACTGTTAACGCAGCACAGTTAACTTTTATATACTTGCATACATGTATTGCTATAAAATTGCATGATTTTCGTGTAGTGGTTGTGAATTACTAAACCGATGCAAGAACATTCGCTTGAAACACGTCTGCATGCTTTGCATTTTATTTTGTTTTCACGTTTTTTATTTTCAGATTGTAGAAGTTCCAGTCCGCTATCTGGACGTGGTTGTTTCTGTCGGTTGCGGATATTCTAACTACGTAAAACAATCAACACCAGACCCACACTGGCCAGACTTGTCGGATATGATACGCCATCCACAAAAGACGTATAGATTGCTCACTGAGACAAAAAGGTTTTTCAAAAGCCTCCTAGAACAGGTATGTTTTATAATCAGTGCCCGTAATTTAAATAACGTCTATTGGTACTATATTGCACTCGCACATCGTCCTTCCGACGTTCTATTCGCGTTCTAACAGCGTCGCTGCAGCGTTCTTATGACGAAACAAAACACTGTAACAGCGCATGCGCGTCGCACTCATAGTGCGTTCTTGATGCGATCACGTTCCTTTCGGTGTTGAGACGTTTAAATAATCTGCATATTTGCTAAAACACACCAATGCTTCATCATATGCTAGTTAAAAACGATGCGTCAACATCATGACAAAAAAGCGAGCCTAGGCATTGAAAAAAGGGGCCACTAGGCATCCACCAGCGTCATCTATTTCATGCCTACAGTCGTTAGAGAATAATAATTGTTTTTCGTAATTGTTTTTGTTTTTCTTTGCCTTTAATCCTTTAAAAGTTATTAAAACTATGATTTTAATTTTTGTTGGAGAAGGCAAATGCTGGCCTGTCTGAAAACCCAACTGACGAAAGCCCCTCCCTACAAAGTAAATGCACACGCGTAGCCGCGGATATGTCTTTGAACTTGTTTACAATGATCTTTGCGACATAGCGTTCAATGTGATGACACGGCAACCTCACAGCGTTGTCATGCAAGTGCTGGCGACTGCAAAGCGCTCACAGCGGCGTTTTGCTCCTTGATATGGACGACATCTGAGCGCCATGTGAACGCCTCCCCGGTGTGATCAGTGTGTGCGTGCAATAAATAACACGTGAAAGATACCACCACAACGATTACAATACTTAAATATTCACAGATGTTGGTGCTAAGCATTAACATGAATGCTTGTTTAACAATGTATAATAATAATAATTTTAAAATGACCTCCGATTTTCTTAATAAGAAGGGTCTTAAAATATGTCTTCCATTATTCTTCAAATTTCGATAAAAAATGCCGACAATGATTGACATGTCACCAGAACCGTTATCGTATAGCATTATGTTTCGGCAATATACATGTATTTGGTATTTGTTCAACTGATCTGACTTTAAGACTTTAAGTTGGCAGCAGCGTAGAATATTGGGCAGTGGATTATAATCAAATGGTTACTTGTAAATGAATATAAATTGGTTGTAATACTAATACACAAAGAAAACATGTTATTGAAATACTGAAAAACTTAACAGACCTACAGAAGCATGATTTAGTGGAAACGTTTTTAACTCATCAATATTTTTTATTTATTTGTGGTTCTATTTATGTAAACTTGGCTATAATGATAATTTTAGCAGTATTCTATAATTTGGGTATATTGCATTTCAAGACTATATACGCTTCACGTTTATCAAATGTTATGAGCAACATAGGTGTTGAAATACATATATAACAATTATCGATCCTCTGTTTGTGAAATGTTCAGGTGTCAATATCTTACGGCCAACCGACGCATCGTGCCAGAGCTTTTTGCAAATTAATGAATGTGCCGTTCTACCGGTTCTCTCCGCTCCTCTCGGAAAATGTGCCTCTTGACTGTGTGGATGAAAAGAGGATCGAGAGAATGCTTCAGGACACGCATTCCTACATCGAGGACCCGAAGAATCAGCAAAGGATTAAAGAACTCGCAGCCCGCTTGAAAAGATTCTAATGAGCATCGTTCTGGTAAAACTGGGCTTAATGCATGTGCGTAAAATGTTATTCCAGATTAGCCTGTGCAGTCCGCACAGGCTAATCTGGGACGACGCTTTTCGTTTGTATGGTATGTTTTGTTGAAAGGAAGTCTCATGTCGTCAGCAAAACGTATTATGTATTTGCCTTCGTCACACAAACTGTTTAACTCTGGAATTAAACTGTGTCAGTAGTTTCATTCAGAAACATCACCTTTTCATGTATACAGATTCCAATTGTTTTAGTCATAAAAAATGTGTTCCAACCCATTTCTCAACTCTATATACATCAGAACATTGTCTGAGGTATACACATTAAAAGATTTTTTTCTTAATCTAAATCCATAAAACATGATTTTTAATTTAAACCTGCGGAGCGGTCGACATTAAGAATACATTTTATAGTCTTATCAATAAACTACGAAATGTGTTAAACAAAATATGAACCTACAAAAAAAATAAAATAAGTAATAACACAGGACTTACTATTATCTTTCTGTCAGTGCAACAAAAAAAATCGTTACCCAACTCCCCAATAAATAAAGCTCCAAGTGCATCTTTAAATTGTTCGTTTGACAACAATGGGACCCTGTGACAGATATGAAAACCAACCGCCTCATGCAGTCATATGTAGCAAGTTGTAACGTGAAAATTGACCATGTTGCGTGGCCGCTTTTGACCCCAGGAGCATAATTTGAAAAAAGGTTTTCGGAGAACCACGATATATTATAACATACGAAATATTAAAGGCCTCGTGTATACGGGTGAAATTATAATTTATTGAGATTTGAAATATTTATGTTACAAAATATTTTACCAACTTTAGAGAAGTTTTGCTAACCTTGGGGTTAGTTTTAATGAAAACGAACGATTTTTAAACATTTTTGTTCATTTCTTTGAGTGATAATGATACCATCAGCTGCAACCCTCCAACAAGATGTGCCAATAGGACACAGATGCCATCTCATTTCACTTTTGTCTCAAAACACATACTTAAATAATCAATCTTGAACTTAGTCATGCAGGTAGGCTCACGCACCAACAAATCATGTAAATATCGGCTTGTGTTAAGCAAAAAATTTCAGAAAACTGTTATTGTAGAGAAAATTTCCAAGGCTCATACCTTTGCCAAAAATCAATGTCGACCGGAACCAAACTCGACTGCAGTACACAGGTTGGACTATTGTGTGTTTTATTTCATGTTGTTATGATCCTATCAACATACAATACTACTATGTTGCAAATTAAATTTGCAGTCAATTTCTTTTTAAACTCATATGCGCGTTATTTGAAGATAGATTATGTGAATGTAAATATTGTATCTTGAAATGCCCAGACAAGTTGGTACATTAAGACTTTGGTTTCCAAAGGGATGCATCTGACACCTAAACCAGTTGTAGTGTTGAATAAACACCATTGACAAGAAAGTCATTTTCAGACAAAAGTTTATTAAGATCTTTCAACTTGTTCTTTATTGTTTACATGATATTTAAACATAAAAACCAATACAAGAAATATTATATGTTTGTTTACCATAATTTGTTTGCTCACTGAACATGCCTATTAATCATAAATTAAAAAAGCTAATTGATTTGATATTTCTTTTTCTAGTTATTCATGAAAAATACATCTGTCAGGTGTATATATATTTACTAGTATAAAAAGTGAAGTAATAAAATGAATATATGAAATTCTCCTTGTTTTCACTTGATAAAGCAAATACATTGAAGCTGGAAGAGAAAAATAAAAATAAATTGAATTAGTTCATAAATTTATGCCAATACACCATATGCTACTAGATACAGCATTTGCTACACTCACAAAAAGCAATGGTTACATACCACAAAACAGAGTATAAACATTTAATCGTGAATAAAATGAGAACACAATGCCTAAACCTATTACAAAGTCATTTTTTGTGACACAATGTTTGCTAGTTCACAAACATATTTGCAGTAAAATCTGCGTAGTCGTACGCGTCTGGTATGGTGCGTCCAGTGCGGTCTATGAAAGGTTTCATACGCTGTATGCAGTAGTCTGCCTGCTCCCTGGTCAGGTTCTAAAAAAGACATACATCGGAGTGTGAGGTGGAATATCAGAACTAGGTGAAATAGACATACACCGGAATATGAGGTGGAATAAAAGAACTAAGTATTGTCTCCTTAACCCTTTATCACTCAGATATGCACTTTACGCATTTGTAGTCCCTAAAGAATTTTTTTTTAAATATAATTATTTTATTCATTCAAGATTAAAGTTTTAAAGGAGTTACTCAGAGCTAGTCTAGTTTTATGCTGGTTGCTATAGCAACTTTCACTTTGCTTCTGAGCAAGAATGGGTTAAGACCAGCCACCTGGGCAGCCATAAAACAATTCTAAACCCATGCTATATCATCGTTTTGAAAAGTTATTTAATTATTTAGTACATGGTCTTTTATGGCTCTTTGACATTGAATAACGGAATAATCATAACAGTCATAATTAATTGTGCATTATTTTTACATTTAAGACTTACATTTAACTTAGGAATGTTATAAGTTCTGTGGCCAGAAATGAGCCATCAGCATAATACGATAAAGAAGTAACCAGACTATTGCCAAGCAATATATGTCCCCTGCCGCCTCCACCATTGTCAGAAATTCCACCATTGTCGGTTTTTTTTTATTGTTGCCATAGCAACCAGAATTTTTGACGTAGGAACAAAATGAAATGACGTGCATAATGTCTATATTGCCATCTATCCATGTTTCAAGTTTCATGAAAAAATAATGAAGAACTTTTGAAAGTTATCGCAGGATCCAGAAAAACACCATTTTCAGCAGTATTTCTAGTCTATTTGTTGCCATAGCAACCATATTTTTTGATGTAGGAACAAAATGAAATGACGTGCATAATGTCCATATTGCCATCTATCCATGTTTTAAGTTTCATGAAAAAATATGAATAACTTTTAAAGTTATCGCAGGATCCAGAAAAGTGTGACAGACAGACAGACTCACAGACAGACAGACAGACACACAGAGCGCAAACTATAAGTCCCCTCCGGTGAAACCGGTAGGGGACAAATAAAAGAAGTTGTAAGGTGTGACATGATGGATACTCACGGCATAGAGCTCCTGGGAGGTGATGTACGGCTTGTCTCTAGAGGTGAGGGCCCTGAACGCCTGCTCCACCTCTGAGCTCGACTGCACGTTCTCTGTCTCACGGCTGATCATGAACGCCATGTACTCCTGGAGAGACACGTGGCCATCCCTGCAATTGAAAACACAACACCAGTATAGATGAGTGGTGAGAGAGGAATGATGAAGGGTGAAATAAGGCAGGAGGAGTGTCAAAATAGACCTGTAGAGCGTTGAAATAGACTGGTTAGGAGGAATGTGTTGAAATGGGCTGCTCCAGTGCTGGAACAACCATAGAAATGGTAAAATATGTAGGATTCCAGATGCCATAGATGAAAAAGATACAGCATTTACTGTAAGCATTTTTAGTATATTTTTGTCCAATTTGTACAAGAAGCAGAAAGAATGAACCACTTCCAGAGTGTTGCTTTTTTATTATAAATAATAAATATTAAAAACGCAAAAATTGATGAAATAGTGAAAATGCAAAAAAATGTTGTCATGCTAACCTGTTGGGATCCACCATGTCCAGTATGGCCTGGAACTCGGGATCAACTTGACCCTCCTCCACAACGGGCAGGTCGCATCCAAGGGCACGCAGACAGGACTTGAACTCCTGATGGTCCAGCTTGCCAGACTTGTCCTTGTCAAAATGCCTGCAACAACAAACACTCAGTCAGTAAGCGTTCAGAATACAACCATGTAAAGATATTATAAGGTATAAACCTCCCTTTATAAGGTTTAAATAAGTCAGGCAATGTGGGAAATGAAATATGCTTTACCTAGTGATGTATTGATAACCAGACAATGTTTGTTTAAAGATAATATATTCTAAACAACAATCCTGTCTGGGCAGAAAGTATCGTCCCTGATAATCATGTGCGGAATACAAAGGCTTACCTGGTACAACACTTGACACACATGCATTGAGCCCTGATTTTACAGAGTCTGGCTCATATGAACATGAACTTACTTGAACATCATGGAGAACTCTCTAAGGGCGTCCTCAGACACTCCACTGCGGTTGCGCGCCTGGATCTGCTGGTCAAGGTTGTGCTGCATGCGCATACCCAACTGGTCTAGCTGGTCCCACTGTTGGGCTAGACCCACTGTGCTGTGTTCGGTGTACCTGGGAACCAGAAAACAAGGGGCATAATCAGATAGTAGTATAGGAATGGCAAACTACCATGAATTATATTTCCTTGCTGAAAGCTCTCTATATGCTCTATATATATATCCATGTCCATAGAAGCAAAATGTCAATTATCTTTGACATATACAATCAATATAAAATCATCTGATTTCAACAGAAATTAAAATGTAAATGATAAATTAATTTCATCAAGAACAAAAATCCAATACGCAACTGCTTTTAAAGGCATCAAGAAAAAATCTCAGTTACAATTACTTCATTACACATGCAATGGAAAACTAACATACACAAATAGCATTAATTATTTATGCGCGATGTAACATTTTTTGTTTGATTTGTATATGTGTTTTATATGGGCTGTGCTCTGTGAAAATGGGGTATAATGCATGTGCGTAAAGTGCTAAGAGATTTTCTTTAAACGACATATATCATAGAAGAGGAAAGTGTCGTCCCTGATTAGCCTGTGCAGAGGCTTATCTGGGATAGTACTTTACGCACATGCATTAAACACCCTATTCAAAGAGCACAGCCTATATTTATGTATAGTCTCCTTTCCATGGTAACGTACCTGTTGTCCAGGATGAGTCTCTCCTCCATGGCTGTCCCCAGGTCCTCTATTCTCTTCAGCTGACCCTTCTGGGAGCGTACCTCCACCGCCTTTTTCTGAAGGACACACACAGCAAATGTTGCACATTTTTACAAATGGAGTCTTATCAGGGAAAAATTGGGCTTAATGCATGTGCATAAAGTGTTGTCCCAGATTGGACTGTGCACTCTGTGCAGGCTAATCAGGGTTTAAGTCTTAACTGGAATTTGTTTAGAAGATACTTTTTAAAAAGAAAAGTTGGGACTGCACAGGGTAATCTAGGATGACACTTTACACAATGCATTAAGCCCAGTTTTCTCAGAGCATAGGTCACTTACTAAACAGCTCAGTAGGCAGCTTGAAACTTGAGAGGTGCTTAACTCACATATCTGACAGCAACATAACGTCCATTCACCAGAGTGAAAGTCATATACGCACTGTTACATAAGTAAAACTTGAAACAATACTGTCAGAAAGAATGTCTGACATTGATTTGCTCTGTCTGTGACAAGTACCACAGAGAGTCCAGCACACCAAGGGATTTTGCACCTTAAGCCTATAGGCGAAAATAACAGGACCAAAGCCAGATAATCAGTTTGGTTTTCAGTTATTTTGGTTCAATTATGGTTCAGTTCTGAGGGAGTAAATTGTATCTTGATTGGAAGAGTTGCTTACCTTGGTAGCCTCTAGCTGATCTTCCAGTGTACCAGAACCTTCCATCATGGCCGACCTGTAAACACACATCATCATCATCATGCAAATGCTTTGGTAGAGAATTGTCTTCGATACTCTTCATCTTATTAACAATAAACCAAGGAAACATCCCCAAACATACGGCAAAATAAGTAAAATGCATAATATCAAATTATATTATTAAATGGACTTATCTCCTCTTATTTTCTATGACTGAAAAATTTGTACCTTTGATAAATTATTTAAAGATTAAAATACCAATAGCATTTTCAGATTATATTAGTACGTGGTAGTAACAACAACATTAATCATAAATCAAGTCCTGTCAGAAGACACAACTACACAACTCGGCCAGGCACTAGAGGTTTAGTATCTAACGGTGGAGCATTCCTGCACACGCTATCTTAAGTGAGCAGCCTCTGCTGAGGTGAGCTGGCAGGGTTGAAATCCTAATAATAGACCAGGTCAGCCTCAAATAGCGGTTGCAGAATGTACAGGTCAGGCACTACAGCAGCAAAGGGTTGACTGAAGAAGAAATTTCTAACTTATTGACCAGCCCTTCTGCGCTACATGGCAAAGAGTAATCGTGAGTTGGTAATTATGTCAGCAAGTTCCTACTTGCTGATCAGTCACTAGTATTTGGATCACAAGAAATTACTGTCTGGTATCCATGGGAGACGAGTATGCTATGGTAACTAAATTGGGGACACGCCATGCATCATACTGGCAAAGAACACATGCTGAACTTATGGATGAGAACAGTCTCCGGGAACACATGAATATCATTGCTAATCTTGAACTGCAACAACACCAATCAGCAGTCAGAATCTTCAGCTTACAACAAACATTTTGTCACATGCCTACAAATAGCTAACTTGAACTTAGCCCTTTACCCCTTAGATACGCATTTTGACAGATTTGAAGTCATTTAGAAATTTACATTTGATTAAATACCTTTCTTACAACATTCAATTTAAAGGCTTCATGTCCAACCCTTAGTTACTGATGAGCAGCAAACAGCGTAAAACCTGCACAGACAGCGACTTAATCGCAGGCTGTTCTGGTTTAATGCTGTTTGCAAAGCCATTTTCACTTTGCTTTTTAAGGGGGAAAGGGTCAAATCATCAACCATGTGTAAGATTGACGTGTTTTGTATTGATCAACTAAAGGTCAGGATGCAAGTTCATGCTGAAAACTTAGCAAAAATGGAATATTAACCCTCCGTCTAACAGCCACATCCTAGAAATAGGAAGGAAACACTGTTAGCAAATGTCTGTTAAAGACACAGCACTCAGATAGTGCAAATTGAACGAAAACTCTATACAAGGTGGTCCTATATTTACGTAGAAATGTATTTCAAATCAATCCTCTTGTTATCTCTTCAAGTCTTAACATCAAAGTATAAAAAGAATTGGAAATACCCTTGTATATTACGATCTGTATACAGTGTAAATTCTGATAGTCTTTATTAACAACAAACATTAAAAGTATACATCAGATACAAACATGTGCAGTTCTAAAAATAAAGATTAAATAAAAGTGTGCAAATAACCTCAACAATGCATGTAAACTTTCATCCGATGAGTTATAAGCCGATGAATTAAGACTCTCATTACAGAAACAGACCAGTTTTCCAAAATTATTTCACTCGCCCCGCCGGTTGGCTTGTCAGCTCACAACTGAGCCTCGCTCTGAAATAACTGGGATTAATAAATGACCCGAAAGAATGGTCCCAGATTAGTTTTCCCACAGCGAGGCTAATATTAAGACTCCAGTAGTAAGAAGCCGTCAGTACATACCTGGTGTCCGTGAGCCAGCCATGGAAGGCGTTGGCAGCCTGTGCAAACTGCTTCCTCAGCTGATCATTCTCCTCCTGCCTCTGTTGCTAACTCTGCAGGTCCACATCACGCTCCTGTAACAACACAAACACATTCATTGGTTGCTGAACATAGCAAACATCACAACCATATTTACTGACTTGAATCTGATGTAACTATAAAGTGAATGAATGTTTTCTCTGGAAGCTTAGACATGATCCTTGTAAATGCAACACTTAACACTGTGTATCTCGAAATCCCTTAATTATAAGAGTATAAATACTCCTATATCTCCCACTGCCCTTTGTGCAAGTCAACACTTTAAATGTTTCTCACTGCCCTTATCATTCAAAGTACCATACTCCCATATCCCACACTGCTCTTATTGCTAGAGGGCGTACCTTGATGATCTTCTGGAGGTTGTTCCACGTGTCCTGCAGTGCGTCCATGGTGAACCAGGTGTACAGGTTGGGGCCCACGTTGAAGCTCTTGATCTCCTTGTCAAGGGCCGCCAGCTGGTTGAAGTCATCCTGTGCCGCCTCCAGAGACGCCTTGAACTGCTCGTGGTTCTCACGCAGATGCTGGGGGGAGGGGGGGGGAATAATACTATTAGTGCATGAGTTATACAAACCACAAAGCTGTTTTTCCAAAACAGCAGTGCTTTTTAGTCATATAATCGGACCAAATTAATACAATATCGTAAATTTACGCCCAATTAACAACCAAGCGATCTCCCTGCCAATACTTACCCTGATTTCCTCTACCGAGTTACATCTCACTGGGTCAGTCAAGTCCTCCTCAGCGTTCTCAAACCAGGAGTTGAAGGCCGAGGCCTTCTTAGCGAAAGCCAGGTAGAGATCCTCAATCTGGCGGTACTGGTCCTGTAACCGTAGCAACGTCTGCTTCCTCTGGTCAGAGTCGTCCAACAGTTTTTTCCATCTGGATAGAAGTTGTACATAAAATTAATGAAAGTATACCTTTCCAATTTTTTTCATGCATTTCATGTACATATTCAATATGAATGTAAAAGTTAAAAACAGCTAATTATTTATGTACATTAAAGAACCTTTTTCCAAAATATGACATAATATCAATCAATCATGTGTTATTCTTTTGATCTTATATCTAAGTGTGCAACAATTTCTACACATTTGTAAAAACTCTTTACATAAATTTTCATTAATCATAATACAAGTAATTTCTTTTGCTTTACACCTAACTATGCAACAATTCTATCTTTTATGCATACACCTTTAATAAATATTCATTTAAAATAACATAATATTCTCTGTTATGCTAATATTAAACTGGTTTATCATTTTCTACCAGTCCCACTGACTGATTCCCACAGCTGGTTACCTGCTCATGACATCATCGTATCTCTTCTTAATGGACGCAGTCTTACCTGCTCATGACATCCTCGTATCTCTTCTTAATGGACGCAGTCTTACCTGCTCATGACATCCTCGTATCTCTTCTTAATGGACGCAGTCTTGCCTGCTCATGACATCCTCGTATCTCTTCTTAATAGACACAGTCTTACCTGCTCATGACATCCTCGTATCTCTTCTTAATGGACGCAGTCTTACCTGCTCATGACATTGTCATATCTCTTCTTAATGGACACAGTCTTACCTGCTCATGACATCGTCATATCTCTTCTTAATGGACGCACTCTTACCTGCTCATGACATCGTCGTATCTCTTCTTAATGGACGCAGTCTTACCTGCTCACGACATTGTAATATCTCTTCTTAATGGACGCAGTCTTACCTGCTCATGACATCGTCGTATCTCTTCTTAATGGACGCAGTCTTACCTGCTCATGACATCGTCGTATCTCTTCTTAATGGACGCAGTCTTACCTGCTCATGACATCGTCATATCTCTTCTTAATGGACGCAGTCTTACCTGCTCATGACATCGTCATATCTCTTCTTAATGGATGCGGTCTTACCTGCTCATGACATCGTCGTATCTCTTCTTAATGGACGCAGTCTTACCTGCTCATGACATCGTCATATCTCTTCTTTATGGACGCAGTCTTACCTGCTCATGACATTGTCATATCTCTTCTTAATGAACGCAGTCTTACCTGCTCATGACATCGCCATATCTCTTCTTAATGGACGCAGTCTTACCTGCTCATGACATCGTCATATCTCTTCTTAATGGACGCAGTCTTACCTGCTCATTGCATTGTCGTATCTCTTCTTAATGGACGCAGTCTTACCTGCTCATGGCATCCTCGTATCTCTTCTTAATGGACGCAGTCTTACCTGCTCATGACATCGTCGTATCTCTTCTTAATGGACGCAGTCTAACCTGCTCATGACATCTTCGTATCTCTTCTTAATGGACGCAGTCTTACCTGCTCATGACATCGTCATATCTCTTCTTAATGGGCGCAGTCTTACCTGCTCATGACATCGTCATATCTCTTCTTAAAGGACGCAGTCTAACCTGCTCATGACATTGTCGTATCTCTTCTTAATGGACGCAGTCTTACCTGCTCATGACATCCTCGTAATTTTTCTTAATGGACGCAGTCTTACCTGCTCATGACATCGTCATATCTCTTCTTAATGGACGCAGTCTTACCTGCTCATGACATCATCATATCTCTTCTAAATGGACGCAGTCTTACCTACTCATGACATCGTCGTATCTCTTCTTAATGGACGCGGTCTTACCTACTCATGACATCGTCATATCTCTTCTTAATGGACGCGGTCTTACCTGCTCATGACATCCTCGTATCTCTTCTTAATGGACGCAGTCTTACCTGCTCATGACATCCTCGTATCTCTTCTTAATGGACGCAATCTTACCTGCTCATGACATCCTCGTATCTCTTCTTAATGGACGCAGTCTTACCTGCTCATGACATCGTCATATCTCTTCTTAATGGACGCAGTCTTACCTGCTCATGACATCGTCGTATCTCTTCTTAATGGACGCAGTCTTACCTGCTCATGACATCCTCGTATCTCTTCTTAATGGACGCAGTCTTACCTGCTCATGACATCGTCGTATCTCTTCTTAATGGACGCGGTCTTACCTGCTCATGACATCTTCGTATCTCTTCTTAATGGACGCAATCTTACCTGCTCATGACATCCTCGTATCTCTTCTCAATGGACGCAGTCTTACCTGCTCATGACATCGTCATATCTCTTCTTAATGGACGCAGTCGTACCTGCTCATGACATTGTCGTATCTCTTCTTAATGGACGCGGTCTTACCTGCTCACGACATCCTCGTATATCTTCTTAATGGACGCAGTCTTACCTGCTCATGACATCCTCGTATCTCTTCTTAATGGACGCAGTCTTACCTGCTCATGACATCCTACTATCTCTTCTTAATGGACACAGTCTTACCTGCTCATGACATCCTCGTATCTCTTCTTAATGGACGCAGTCTTACCTGCTCATGACATCCTCGTATCTCTTCTTAATGGACGCAGTCTTACCTGCTCATGACATCGTCATATCTCTTCTTAATGGACGCAGTCTTGGCATGCTTGGAAGCAATAAGCTGGTCCTTCAAGATTGTTATGGTCTGTATGCCCTCCTTCTCGAAAGCTTGAAGGCCGGCATCGAAAGTGTCCTGAATAGCATAATTATAATACACAGATAAACAGGTAAGGAAATTCAGTGAATCAGGAATGTACGAACCATGTTCTGGGAACACTGGGTTTTATGCATGTGCGCATAGAGTCACCTCACTTTCAGCCTATACTGATTGTTGAGAAGAAACATCTTTAAAATGAACAATTCCATGAAGGAGAAAAGTGTCGTGCCTGATTAGCATGTGCGGACTATGCAAATGTATCAAGCTCAATTTTCCCAGAACAAAACTCACATAAATGATCCCAGTTGCTTAAAACTTCAACAGCCAATCAAGCTGACAGTTTGTTATGTTTGTCTGGATTTCTTACACTATTCAACAGTATTTCCGCAATATAATGGCAGTCCGTAAACATACTCAAACTTTTCCTGGGAAAGCTGATTTATGAGTACTTAATTCACATACTTATGCCCTCAAAGATATGGCAATAATGGCAACAAAAAATACATAATTATTCGCCCAATTGCTGCAAATAAATATACCAAGTGCCTTTCTAATTTAAATGTCACATGGTACCGTTTTGCACCAAATGGGTGATATATAACTTACACATGCAACATAACAACATTAAGAATTATTTACTTATTTAAATATAAAATTGCAGTTAAATTTTGTTAACCTTAAATTTTCATAAATAATTCAAAATTTCAACTGCTGTAAGTTGATTGGCCATTAGAAGTTGCGAGCACCTGTCTCCAAGATGTCTGGCATGCAGTTATGGCAATTAGATGAATGTTAGTACCATCTAGAATGATATTGTGTTACAATATCTGAAGTAGCAGAAAAACTTACCCAAAGCATTAGAGATAATTGACATTAAACAGAATTTAAATAAGAAGACAAAGTTGAGTGCTTAATATTTCTTATGAACTTACAACAAACATAAGAACAGCTAAGAACAGGGCATTAAGGTGTGAAAACAGGATATTATATAAGGTATGTATGATGACATATAATCTATACATGGGAAAATCATTTAGAAGGTGATACTTGGGGAAGACACAAATATAAATATATAAACAAACAGAAGCAGTGTTTTAATAGTGTTGAATTTCATGTAGGAAAACAGTGTTTTGCCAGTAATATGTTCATATTGTTCAGGGTGGGAAATTAATGCTTGGGGTGAAAGCTACCTTCTTCACCATAAGGTACCCTGTCAGTGAAGCTGCTTGTCTCATCTACAATACATGCAGTCACACAGCCAGACTACAGCAAATGTTTACCCATGCTTAACCCAAGCTTTTTCATATTAACCCTGTTCATCTTATATACGTATTTTTACGCATTTGTAGTCCTTTAGAAAGTTACATTTAATTAAAAACCTTTCTTACTAAATTCAAGTTTTAAAGGCTTCATTTACAATCCTCAGTTACTGATCAGCAGCAAACAGCATAAAACCTGAACAGAATGCGAGTCACTTGCAGGCTGTTCTGGTTTTATGCTGGTTGCAAAAGCCATTTTCACTTTGTTTCTTATTTGGGAAAGGATTAATACCTCATCACGAATATTTTTATCTTAAAATTAGTGTAATTTGTAATTTGACCATACACATGGCTACATATTTTTTTGAATGACAAATTGGATGACTTTATTATGGTTGGATGACTTCAATGAAATGAAATGACATCCCATGAGTAAACAATGATTTCTAAACATGTTTTGGTATGCATAAACAGATTCTATGAATAATAGAAAGACTTTTAGTTCAGTAGTTAATAACACTAATATATATTAGCCAGTATATGTGTTGATTTTACAAGTTAGCTGTTAGTACTGACCACAATTAAACACGACTATTGCCAAGCAATTTATGTCCCCTACCGGCTCCACCATTGTCAGAAATTCGACCATTGTCAGGAAAAAAACTCTTTTTTTAAATTTGTTGCCATAGCAATCAGAATTTTTGACGTAGAAACAAAATGAAATGACATGCATAATGTCCATATTGCCATCTATCCATGTTTAAAGTTGCATGAAAAAATATTAAGAACTTTTAAAGTTATCGCAGGATAAAAAAAAACCAGCATTTTCAGCAGTTTTTTTAGTCTATTTGTTGCCATAGGAACCAGAATTTTTGACGTAGGAACAAAATGAATTGACGTGCATAATGTCAATATTGCCATCTATCCATGTTTTAAGTTTCATGAAAAAATATGAAGAACATTTTAAGTTATCGCAGGATCCACAAAAAAAACACCATTTTCAGCAGTATTTCTAGTCTATTTGTTGCCATAGCAACCAGAATTTTTGATGTAGGAACAAATTGAAATAACGTGCATAGTGTCCATATTGCCATCTATCAATGTTTCAAGTTGCATGGAAAAATATTAAGAACTTTTAAAGTTATCGCAGGATCCAGATAAAAACACCATTTTCTGCAGTATTTCTGGTCTATTTGTTGCCATAGCAACCAAAATTTTTTACGTAGGACCAAAATGAAATGATGTGCATAATGTCCATATTGCCATCTATCCATGTTTCAAGTTTCATGAAAAAATATTAAGAACTTCTAAAGTTATCACAGGATCCAGAAAATTGTGAAGGACAGACAGAGCGCAAACTATAAGACCCCTCTGGTGAAACTGGTAGGGGACAATAAAAAACAATGTAGCAAAACATGCTGTTACATAGAGCTGTCACTATTCACCAATCATTGGATTTTATTCGATTCCGATACCAAATGGTCCGATTCTATTATTTTCGATTCGATTCAGATTAAACTATTTGCTGCTTATTTTGCAAACTATTTCATGTTTGGTTTGTCCAGAGTATGAATTACTATGTAGGGTATTTGCTATTAACTTATTATGTTGTACATTTAAAGTGTTTAAATTGTTAAATGAAATATAAAACCGCAACATTGTTTTATAAGTAACACATTTATTTAACAAAACTTCCTGTTGTGTATTCTTAAATAACATAAAATGCACAATGTACCACATGTGTTTAACAGGAAAAAAAACATGTAAGTATATAAACAACTTCCAGTTGACTTCTTAACAGAATGCACACAGTTTAGTAAACAAACCATATGGGTAACTTACGTCAACAAAACACGTTTTGCAAGTTGCCTTTGCATCAGAACCTTCGCGAAACCCAAAATGTTAACATACTTTTTATTATAATTTTGACGATGCGTCTTTCGGCATGGTTGAAGAAGCTATTTTACCGGCTGATGTATTGCTCAGCATGTTATTCATTCATTCATTGGATGCCATATTGACTATTGACCAATCACAAGACGTATTACAAATGACAAGAACGTTTAGACGACGGATTTGGAAAGTAAGGTTTAAAATGCGGATCAATCGAGATTGTAGTGAATCGAATCGAAATTGGCCGTATTGGTATCGAAAACGAATCGGCGGCATTGAACCGGTTTTTCGATGCATCGAACCAAATCGTTACAGCTCTACTGTTACACCATTCACCAATATTAAAAAATATACAGCTAAGTAAAAGCCAATAATATCTGATAACAAAAACCATCAACAACAAATGAAAAATAAACCTTAGCTTTAAATTTGTGTAACAAAGAAGCCTAGAACACCAGCTATAATAGAAAATAATCCCAAACAAACATAATTGTTGCATTTAAGTGACCATGACAAGGATTTGGTCCAGTTGAACAGACTAACGTACCCTGAGAAAACCTCCCCATAAAATATGAGCCCAACTCTGAGAAAACAGGGCTTAATGCATGTGGGTAAAGTGCAGTCCGCACAGGCTAATCAGGGACAACACTTTCCGCCTAAATTTGGGTTTTTGCTAAGAAGAGACTTCATTTTAATGAAAAATGTCATAAAAGTAGAAAGTGTCGTCCCTGATTAGTCTGTGCTGACTGCACAGCATATCTGGGGCGACACTTTACGCACATGCATTATGCCCAGTTTTCTCAGAACACGACTCATATAATCACAATCAAGCCCAAGTTACTGATAACCAACAGCACTCCTACCTGTTTAGTGAGCAGTGTCTGTACAGAGGACAGGTCTCGCCCATACTCGTCAGACCGGACCTGCGTCTCCTTGTCAGCTATCCACCTCTCCACCACGTCCGTCTTCCAGATGAACTGCAAGGCGGAGTTGTCTATGAGCCCTGCCTTCCGGAGAGCAGCTGCCTCTTCAAGGGAAGATAACTTGTCCTGCAGGCCCTTGATACGCTGGGCGATGCTCTCACGGTTGTGGTTGCCCTGGAAAGAGTAATAAATATTAATAATATAAGTATAAAATATATCATATACATAGAAATATATACATAAATAACTTGTATGTTACTCTTCTACTTTCATCAAGTATGCTGAAACACTATCATAGCCTATCTTAAAAGTCCATAGGAGGGTATTTACAAAAATATATTATTGCTGCCTGGCACATATGTCATATTTGTAGAAATATTCAGTAAATTGATAACATAACAGTAATGCAGTAAAATTCTCATTGAAGTATACAATATCTATGTGACTACAAAGTGTCAAAGTGCGTATCTGAGCTTGAAAGGGTTGCCATGACAATCAATCCTGCTGGTTTACCTCATGCATGAGCTTCTCTCCCTCCTTCTGCACCTCCTGACAACGATCCCTGTGTACGTGGAAGTCCGTCTCAAATACTTCATGCTTCTTCAGCAGACCCTGGACTGCAGCCATGGTGTCCCCGAGGTTTCCACCAGACAACAGCCTCTGTTTCTCTGCTATCCACGCCTCCTCCTCATCTACATTGGCTGAGAACTGCTGGAACGCATGAGACTCCTCCAGCATCTGTCCTCTGTTCTCGGCCATGTTCTTGAGTTCTTCCCAACTCTGGGCCAGCTGCTCCAGCCTGTTCTGTATGTCGGCCGTGTTGATGTCAGACTCACTGATCAGCTTAGCTCCCGTCTCCTGCACCGCCTGAAACAGCAAAGCAGACTTTCAAAGAGCTTGTTTGCGGGATTGTGCTAATGAGTCGCGTTCTGGGAAAACTGTGCTTAATGCATGTGCGTTGAGTGTTGTCTCAGATTTTCCTGTGCAGTCTGCACAGGCTAATCAGGGACAACAATTTTCGCTGCTCTGATTCTTATCCTATGATTAGTCACATATCGACATGCAGACTGAAGCATGAATATTGACAAAATGTAAATGATTTTGAAGTCATAAAGCTAAACTATGCCACCGCGACACTACACTTGTATGACAGGCAAAACTCTACAAATACGACTTATGGCTACACTCTACCATTATGTTTACACTCTACCGGTAAGGTGGACTACATTCTACCATATTGGCTTCACTCTTCTTGGCAGGCTACACTCTACCGTGACAGCTACACTCTACCTTCATGGCAGGCTACACTCTACCTGTATCATTAGTATGGCTACACTTGACCTGTATGGCTACACTGTACCTGTATGGCAGGTTCGTGGCTGGCCAGCTCAGCCTCAAGACGTCGGTGTTTCTTACGAAGATTTTGCACACCTGTCAAATCCTTCCCATAATCCTCAGAACCAACCAGCAGCTTCTTCTCCCTGTAACACAAACAAGACCAAGTGATAAACTCAACAGTAATGGGCAGTGGACATACCTTGTAAAACATCAGAAGCAGGGCTGTGATCGTGGAACCACCTGATTGTAGGGAAATACACAACCACTCTTACTAGGTTGTTAACAAAGATCATTTGGGAACAAGTTGTAAAACTAGCTGAAAATAGGAGAAATGAAACCCAGATAGGGCATATTTACATTATGATACAATGAGCAGCATCCTGCCAAAATGGGTCTTATGCCATATGCAGATAGCATAGTTCAAACCATCCTGCGTATAGTGCAGTCTGGTCGGGAGTTACGCTGTGTTTGCTATGAAGACAGACAAGGTTTTGTGGTCTCGTTAGCACACCAGACTGTGTGGACTGTCACTATGGTAACGTAACCTCTGGTATGTCAATGCATTACATATGAGCACTTTCACATTTTCACAATATTAGAAACAATGAGAATAGACATTATTTTGTAAACATTATGCTTCAGTCGCAAGTTTAACATGTTGTTAGATTTTATAGACGAAAGGTCCTATGAAAGTAAACTGTGCTTTAAGTCTGATTTTTGTTTGTAAACACAGCATGCTAATCATGTCACAATTGGCAATACTAGTTCACATTTCCTACAAGTTCAATTTTTTATAAGAGAAGTAGAACATATTCTGCAATCAAATACAAAAACAAAGATTTATAGAGTGAAAGTAAGTAGCTTAACACAATCTTGTCACAGGTGGAGATCAAAGTACATATACCATTGAAGAACAGAGAATAATAACTTTCGATTAATTAATTTAAATATCACATCGATCAATTCACAGTATTTGAAAGTAACATGCTCATACTTAATAATTAGGCCGTGCTCTGTGAAAAGGGGGGGGGGGGATTAATGCATGTGTGTATAGTGTCGTCACAGATAAGCCTGTGCAGTTCGCACATGCTAATCAGGGATGACACTTTCCGCCTATATGTATCTTTGCTAAGAAGAGACTCCCTTTGCACAGAAAATATCATAAAAGCGGAAAGTGTCGTCTCTGATTAGCCTGTGCGGACTGCACATGTTAATCTAGGACGACACTTTACGCACATGCATTAAACCCCCTTTTCACAGAGCACACCCCAATTGTAGTTTATATTCCATAGGGCATGACATTACAGTATTGTCTTTGAGATCAGATTTGTATCAGGCTATAGAAAGACTCCAAAGACAGGCTGGACAAAGTAATGTGTTAACAGGCCTACTCACCCAGACACTAGCAGGGCATCTAAACTAAGAGTGGCAAAATGTACTCAAATAATATCATATCATTTGCCATAACAAACCCCGCATTCGTATAAACAAATTTTCTAAATAATTCATATTCAAACATGCTTCTTCCTCACTTTTCTAGAGATAAAGAACACCATTATAAAATTAAAAGTACTGAAAAACTGATATTGTGATTCTGACCAGAATATAGTACAATGTGTCTATTCTATCTATTGCAAAAACATGACCCCTGTTTATCAACAACTTATATCTCTAGATTGTACATAAATAAATCTCTAGATTGTATATACTTCAACCTCTGGATAGTATACACTAAAATTTCCATATAGTACATCTTTTAATCTCTAGATTGTACATACTTAAATCTCTAGATTGTAGACACATACATCTCTAGACTGTAAATACTTAAATCTCTTGATCTCTTGTTTGTTCTTCATGAAATATCTAGACAGTGCTTATTTTTATCTCTATGAAGCGGCCATGGTCCCCTTATTTTGTGAAAAAATCAATCGCGATCTTTTGAAAATTGTTAAAAATGAGTTGAAAACTGTTTAAAATCTGGAAAAAATGAGTCGGAACTTTTTTTTAATTGAGAATGGAAATTTTACTGGCAATCTTCTTAAAATTTTGAAAGTTTGTGTCTCAAACTTCTCATATATGTGAAAAACAGCCATTCTTTAAGAAGCCTTGTACATACTTGATCCACGCCTCCTCATCATCAATGTCTCTCAGGAACTGGTGCATGGTGTTGGCCTCATTGAGACGAGTCTTTCTCGTGATGGCAAGCTCCTTGATCCTGAAATGGACAAATAAAAATAATATGAAGACGTGTTTACAGGATTTTTTAACTAATAATTTTTTATGCATTTAGGATTTTTAACGGGAATTATAATGCACCCAAGTGTATAGGTTTTTGTGGACAATGATCATTAAATATTGGTAAAGGATCAAATCTAAATTCTTCATGTTCTTTTTGAAAAAAAAGTGATTTCCAATGAATGTTGTCTTTGAATGTTTTCTATATTTAATCTCTGCTTTTTTAGAATAAAAAGTGTCAGAAAATTTCTTATTCTGTGCAAACCCACACATTTTATGTTGTTTGTAATGCTGTCTTTTTCTTAGCAACTATATGAAAATTACTCCTCGTATGACTTATTGATAGTCATTATGTCCACCCCTCTGTTCTTATATTACAGCACGATCTTTTGTTCTTGCACAATATTCCTTAAAACCTTTACCACCTAGATAGACATATTAACACGTTTGTAGTTCCTAAAAAAGCATCAATTTAATTTAAGAACTTTCTTTGTAGGTTCAAGTTTCAAAGGGTTTATTTTCCAACCCTAACATACCGATGAGCAGCAAACAGCATAAAATCTGAACAGACTTCATGTTACTTGTTGCTTGTGTATAGCCATTTTAGCTTTGCATCAAATCAGTAAAGATTTACCCCCTTACTTCTCGTATCTCTCGTTGATGGTTCTCTTGCGGACCTCAATGCTCTCTGCGTCCCACACGCCGCTCTCGATGAACTGGTCGGCCTGCTGGTTGAGGTCCCTGATGCGGTCCTCGTGGGCCGCTATGTCAGCCTCCAGGAGCTGGTGCTTCTTAGCCAGGTTCTGTACCGAGGCCAGGTCCTTGCCGTACTCCTCACTAGTCAGCATCTGCTCAACCTGAGAAATATATGCTTATGATTATCATTGATGAAAATGATTATATGCAATGAAGTCCCACTTTCAGAAAACTGGGTTTAGTGCATGTGCATTAAGTTTCCTCCCAGGTCAGTCGGTGCAGTCTGCACAAGCTACATAGGGGAAATACTTCCTACATTTATGAACTTTTTGGTTTAAATACAGACTCTTTATTAGTAAAAATCCAGTTAAGTCAGTAAAATGTCATCAGTGATTAGACTGGCTGCAGCCTGTGTGGACGACACAGGCTTATCTTGGACAACACTTTATGCAGAAGCATAAACCCTATATCCCTGAGTAAGATTCATATGTAAATTATTAGTTTAATTGTGTGAAATACCAGAGGATTATACTGCTCCTTCAACATTTGTAGAATTATTTTTGCTGAATTAAATGAAATCAATTCCATAACTACATCTTTTATAATGATTTTACTGATTGCACAACCAAACATTTTTTATTAAACTTTTTTCAAGGCAATAAAAAAAAACTCCATTTTTACGGGCAATTGCACACACTAAACACTGTAAAACATATCTGTAGCGATCTTAATCATTAAACAAAACCTCCTGGTGCATTTGTGTACCTCTCCAAGCCAGAACTCAATGTCCTTGACCCCTGTGTTGTAGGTACCTCTCCAAGCCAGAACTCAATGTCCTTGACCCCTGCGTTGTACGTACCTCTCCAAGCCAGAACTCAATGTCCTTGACCCCTGCCTTGTACGTACCTCTCCAAGCCAGAACTCAATGTCCTTGACCTCTGCGTTGTACGTACCTCTCCAAGCCAGAACTCAATGTCCTTGACCCCTGCGTTGTACGTCTGCTGCCTGCTGGCCTCTTTCAGTTTCTCGCTCTTCTCTGCTGACTTCTCCACCAGCGTCTCCCACTGCTCAGCCAGGCTCTTCAGTCGCGCCTGCACCGCCGGCTCTGAGCCTGCGCACTTGTGCTTGTCTATAAGGGCTGTCAATTTAAGGAGTAATACAATGATATGAGTCTAGTTTTCTGAAAACTGGTTTTAATGCATGTGCATAAAGTGTTGTCCCAGATTAAACTGTAAAGTCCAAGCCGGCCAATCAGTGTTTCACTTTTAATCTTCACTGCATGTTCACTAAAGAGACTTCCTTCAAATGAAATATACAATAAAAGCGTAAAGTGTCGTATCTTATTGGCATGAGAAGACTGCACAGGCTAGTCTGGGATGGTACTTTACCCACATGTATTAACCCTTTGCATGCTGGGAAATCTGTCGTCTGCTAAAATGTTGTCTGCTAAATTTCTAAAATTAGCATTTTCTTCGAATTTTTTCAAAGAATACTATCAGAATAGCAAACAGTTTGGATCCTGATGAGACGCCACAACTCACAAGCTTAACTTTGATCAGGATGCTCAAGAATTAATGCAGGCAAAAGCGAAAAACTTAAAAAACTTTTAATCGATGATATACCTTTATCTTAAAGTGAGAAAATGAAACAGAGACATCAAATTTTTAATTTTGTATATGAACAACAGCAAACTGTTTTGGCAGAGAAAGAGAGGAAATCAGCTGAAAGGGGATGAAATCTCACCCTTAACACTATGCCACAAATATTTACCTTGTCCAGTGGCCATCAGGGCCTTCAGTCTGTCAGCGTTGGCCGCAAGTTCAGCCGCGAAACCTTGGTGCTTCTGGTGCTTGCTATGTAACACAAACATGAATGATCAGGGTAAATAGCACGTGAGGCTTACTGACAGGAGAATCAGTTTAACTCTTTCAGTGCTGGAACCGAATTTTAAAGGCCTTTGCAAACAGTTTGGATCCAGATGAGACGCCACAGAAAGTGGTGTCTCATCTGGATCCAAACTGTTTGCTATTTTGTTAGTATTCTTTGAAATAAAAATCGAAGAAAATGCTAATTTTAGAAATTCAGCAGACAACATTTTAGCAGACGACAAATTTCCCAGCATGCAAAGGGTTAATTAGTTATACGAAATCGAAGATAAAATCTACTTAAAACATTTATCCTAACGCAGCTTGCAAATGTTTATCTCGGAACCCTGTATATTGGTGGGGTTGCTACATACATGAATATTGGTAGAGTTGCCACCCACCTGTATATTGGAGGAGTCCTTATAGGACTCGTCGCTGGCAATCTGCAGCTTCTCCTGCAGCCAGTTTTCCATCTCGTCAGCGTCCCGAGAGAACTGCTGCAGCGTCTGGGCCACTCCCAGCTTGGACCGGTTGTCAATCACCGCATCCTTTATGTTCTTCCATCTGCAGGCAAAAAGATGTCAGGGTCAGAGGAGAGGTTAAGAGGAAAGGCCCAGGTTACAAATAGAGGATAAGCCAATGCAACAGTATAAGGGAAGGTCAACCATCTGCAAATGAAAACCAAGGTCACCAAGAAATGTGTTTGTCAGAAACACTATGTCCCCTTCTGCGCCGCTTGTATTTATTATATTTTTTTCATTTGGCAGGTTCATATAATTATCTCACTTTAAAGCTTATTACTTCCATTGGATTTGGGTTTTTTACCTTGAAGGATGACCTTGACCTTTCACCACTAAAAATGTGCAGCTCCATGAGATACACATGCATGCAAAATATGAAGTTGCAATCTTCAATATTGCAAAAGTTATGGCAAAATGTTAAAGTTTGGGCAAACAAACCAACCAACCAACCAACCAACAGACAGGGCAAAAACAATATGTCCCATACTATAGTGGTGGAGGACAATGTCACATTTAGAGAGGTCAACAGATTGATATTACCATTGATAATATTTTGCAGAAATCGTTATCAACAATGGACAAATCAGGGTTTTCCCCAGGCCATTTAAGCGCCCCTTGCCGGGGCGCTTGAATTTCGAAATCATAGTCCCCGGGGCGTTTGAAATTTTCCGATCAGTGTATTTTTCAGTAAAAGAAAGTGGAGATTGTCCAAAAAAATCAAGGTTTCTCTATCAGTGTATCAATATTACCTGTTTTAAAAGAGCACTCGGTACCTACTTTCGCAAGTAATCGCCATAAACACCACATGGGGTAACGGATAATCCACTGATAAGAGAATAGCATGACGCGCGTATCGTTTATTCTAGCCACATTACACAGTCATTTCAATGCTGACAAGGATGTATCTGGTAACTTTCCAGTCGTCAAACTGTGAAGTTCATCGTCCAATCGGTTACGCGAATGCTTATGAGGGCGGGGTTAACTATCGACCATTATTTTTGATTGACGTCGGGCATGAAGTAAGAGTTTATCGCAGCTTGATTAGCAAGAAGTTTTACCATTTACGTAATATAAAACCGGTCATTAGTACAGTACCGTACATTAAAGACGCTTTCGGGCATCATCATCACACCTTTTTACTGTAAGCAAGTGTTACCTATGACTCATAACTAATAAGAGAAATTAATTGAAAGTGGTAAAAATTAATTTCTTATAGCGAGTAAGTTGTGCAAATGACTCCCGGTTACAATTATGTGATACTAATTTAATTCCAGTACATTTATATTTCATCCTGTCCATTTATAGAACTATTTCACCTCGTTTTTCTGACTTTTATTCGACACGTTATGCGCTTTAACAAATTTTCGTTTAATTAATTAAGCACACTTGTAAATGTTTTGTCCGATAATCGATAGTTAGAAGACTGATGATGGCAACCGGCCGTGATCCTCGTGGACAACGTGAATTTCATGCATAATTCCGTCAAAACATTTATTCGACTCGTAAAGTGTTTAAACAAATTATCGTTGAATTTATAACGCAACAATTAATATTTGTTGAAATCTCAAATGAGAATAATTAAATTTGTAATCCGAAACCCATTCCCTTAAGTCGATGTTAACGCGTTTTTAATCCGAAACACACTTCCGAATGTAAATGTTACTGCAACGTTAAATATTTTTGCTTCAAATTAGCAGTGCAAATTTATTTTGTGTCGAATCTTTTTCTCAATATAAAAAGAGCGCGAAAATTATGCAGCATGTACAACGTCGCGTCATTTGCATACAAAAGTGTGCGTGTATTGAGCGTTTTAACAAGCACACAACAGGTCAGGGGAATGACGCATATTCAGAGGCAATATTTCAACAAATCTCTAAATAGTCACTTAAAAATGGCAAGGTTTGTGTTAAAGAAATAATTGAGAACTTTTATCGTAAATATTTACCAGAAAGTGATTGATAAAAACGGAATAAACGGGATTATCGGGTAATAAATAGAAACTTGAAAAGTAGTAAGTATACAGTAACAGAGTCGGGTTGAAACGGATATATTGGGGACTCGTTCGAGTCGGAATTTAACTATCTGTGCGGGAAAGTTTTAAAACAATTAAACAATATAAAAAAAAAATATTTTTAAATGACTGTGGGATTTTTTTTAAGAGTACTAGCGCACCAAATGACGTCTTTTGACGCTGTTTTTCTTTGAGTTATAACGCACCACAGAACGTGAATTGACACGTTAAATTAAAAAAAAAATCAACGTCGGGATGGGACACCCCTCCCGAACCACCCCTAGCAGCCCCGGGGCGCCGGAAAAAAATCCTGTGGAAAGCACTGCAAATAAGTGTCAAATTCATCATTAAATTGTTTTATAAATTATCCAAGAGCTATGTGAACATATTCATTCAAATGTTTACAAAATCAAAATCAAATATGAAATGTATTTTATTCAGTGCATCAATTTATCACATTGAAGTCTTGATAGCATGAACAGTTCCGGCTTACCTAACTAGGACCTGGTCACGTTTATCCTCGATGGCATCAGCGTCGTAGTGTTCACCACCAATCAGCTGGTCTGCAAACACTTGTAGGGCCTGAATCTTCTCTTGCTGTAAACAGACGGACACAATACAGAGAACTGATAGATTTTTAAATCAATATACAATAACAAGTATTTAATAATCACAGTGAAGGATTATTAAACAAGAGATGTGTTTGTCAGAAACACAATGCTCCCTAATGCGCGCACTTTTTCTTCTTTTTTTGACCTTTGACCTTGAAGGATGACTTTGACCTTTCAACACTCAAAATGTGCAGCTCCATGAGATACACATGCATGCCAAATATCAAGTTGCTATGTTCAATATTTCAAAAGTTATTGCAAAACTTTACTGTAAGGTTTAAGTTTTGGGACAGAATGACAGACAGAAAGAAAGACAGACAGGCCAAAAACAATATACCTCGATCATTCGATCCAGGGGCATAAAAAGTCACTACAAAAATTGATATATGTATTGTTTATTTTAAAATAAGGGCTTTGAGTGGATCAGAAATAGTTTGATTTATAGAGCAGACTTGTAAAACAGGCCGATTTTAGAAAATTCAAAAGCATTCATTCTGCAGATCAAAGAAAAATCTGTTTAATGATACAATGAGTGGGTAAAATCTATGTTAACCATGTAAACACTGTGTAAATTTCCTTCTTAGATTCTAAAATTACCAAATTTCATTTTAGAAAAATCGAGAAAATAGCTTTAGCCTCTCCCATGCTCATGTACTTTTACAATTATAAACAAGTAAATAAAGATAACTATTAAAATTGTACATGTTCTTAAAAAGAAGACACAACATTGCTAACAGACAATTTGATATGAACCTATTATCGTAAGTGCAAATTAAGTTAAAATTTTCCCAAGATGCTATGGGAATACCAGCCCAGACCTCTCTGCCATCCAGGTGCCACCTACCTGTCCATCAATGGCGCGGTCAAAGTCCTCTTGTTTCTTGATGAGAGTCTCGACGTTGTCTCCATCCACCTGGTCCCCAGACAGGAACGCCTCGCGGGTCGACATCCAGAACTCAGCCTGCTCACAGTCACGGTAGAACAGCTGCAGCTCCAGGCACTGGTCTAGCTTCATACGGCGCTGGATCCATGCCCTGTGGGGAGAAAATAGAAGTAATTTTGCTTTAGTACTGTTTAAAGGATAAGTTGCAAATAGCTCATTTCTGTAGCTCTTTAGATTGCCCCTTAAGACACCAAGGACTGGTTCTACCCAGGAAACAGACTTGAGAGCATTTTAATAAGGCCTTAAGCTTTCCATGCAATCAAGCTAAACTAAATAGGTTTTAATTTAAACTTAGAAAGCTTATTACGACACAGATAGTTAAGCAACTATGAGATTTCTCCACCACTTACCCACATTGTCCCGTGAAAAAAAGCAGCGACATAACATCATTTCACTTACTGCTCAAGTTCCTCTCTATCCTGCGCCATTTCCTCTAGCCTGACTCTCACATCCTCGCTGGCGTAGTGATGGTTCTGGAGCAGCTGCTGACCAAAGGTCTCAAACGCCTGGAACGTGCCCGAGCGCGCATCAATCTCTGTCTTGTGTTCCTGTGAACACGCCAGCACACGCTATCAGTCTGCATGCAACAAATGCTTGGGACTCATCAGGAGGGTTAAATCTGCACCACTTAAATACCTATTTAACCCTTTACCACTTAGATACTGATATGCATTTTGATGTGGTTGTAGTCCCTTAGAAAGTTACATTTAATTTAAGACTTTTCTTACTAGATTCAAGTTTTAAAGGCTTCATTTGCAACCGTAGGATACTGATAAGCAGTAAACAGCATAAAACCTAAGCACATTGCGAGTTACTCCCAGTCTTTTCAGGTGTTATGCTGTTTGCTGCTCATCGGTATCTATGGGTAGGAAATGAAGCCTTTAAAATTTGAATCTATTAAGAAAGGTATTTAATTAAATGTACGTATCTAAGTGGTGAAGGGTTTAATACATGGAACAGTCAACCTACAATATCAATGAAGATATGTGTCCATGACTTATAATGATTTTGCAGTATTACAAAACATATCACTGCAGCAACTTCTACAATAGATTGAAATCAATCACAAAGCCTAAGCAGACTGTAAGACACAAATATTATACACAAATCTAAAACTACAGATTTAACTAGTAAATTTCTTAATACAAGGAGAAAATTAAATATTTGACTAAACATTGACAAATAACACTTAAGAATGGATAAATAAAAAGATGTTGATATGAACTGCTCAAAATCTAAATGGAAATTGTATAAAATATCTTAATTGTTAAAAGTTCAAAGTTGTGTTAGTAAAGCACACAGCAGGCTGTTAAGCTCTTAATACAACAACAACAATTAATTGCTTACTAAGTATCTAACACATGAGCTTTCATTTCATACAAAGTCAATTATGATAACTATTAAGGAATTTGCTTTCATTATAGTGCCATGTAACCCCTTATGATGCCTTATTCAACAGGGTTAATACCTTTCATGAAGATTTCCTTACTGTTTTAAAGTTCTTACTCAAAGAATGTAGGCAAAAAACATGGGTAACTTTTAATGTCTTTCTTTGTAGTTGTACTATCATTATTATAATGGTTCGCTAAATCAGTCATTTGCATAGGATATAATAATTCTTAATGTTATCCCATTTTTAACGCGACATTGACGGTATAACACCTTATGGAATATACTAGCCTGTATTCAACCTTGCGGGATATACCTGTCGCGTGCACGGACTACTTTTTACTTTACCCCTGAATGATTTTTCATAAGAAATAAAGTCGAGAAAACTTAAGCTTCAAAATTATACGACCTTCAACCTTTAAATCTAGTCATATAACATAAGTTTTCGCCATCCGTATAATTAATCAGCTGAAAATGACATACTTATTGCATCATTTTCCCCAAAAACATTTTGACGATTTATTATAAACGCGACTTATTTCACACGTACAATTACTGTATATCGACATATTTGAATTGTCAATTTATCACATTTTCCTTATTTCGTGTAATGTGCATTGTTTATAATCCATGCATATACTTTCGACATTTAAGAATGTAAAACAAGCCATACAAATATCGCACAATTCATAAATAATCTGCAATATTTGCTTTCCGATTCAATTCACGTTAGGCATATAGCCGTGTAAAGTATGAGATGGTAAAAATAGCACCAAACCGGAATTCGGAACGTCCCATTTTGTACACGGGTATTATCCACTCTTGTATCTGTTGTGTAATGGAATGTTTTCCATTATTTGTGTATTTATATATTATTTTTTTTTCTAGTACAATAAAGGCATTTACCATAGACAAATAAAAAAGTGTGCAAGTTTAAACATAATTATGATTGTATGCAGAAATCTGCAAATGCAACCAAGTTAACCAACGGCTATTATTTGATAAACTGCTCCGGTTCATTTTAACAGCAGTAATGTAGAGTACATGACGTAGCGTGTGACGAAGAAGAAAGTTTATTAAGTTCAACTCATTTGAATATAGTGATAGGATGGCATAAGGGTCTTTATTTGCTAAAATAATTATTAAAGACCCTAGATTCAAAATCGTCAATTATTGCGTTAAATGGATTGTTAGATGGATTTTGAAGGAAAATTAAAGGTAAGATACTAGTTCGAACGTGTTTTGCATTTTGTTTGTACTTTTGTCGTTCTCTGTTCCCGGGGAATAGATTTTAACATGGGCGCCATTGATGCATCGGATCACACACGGCATACCCATAACATTATAAAAAACACGTTCTGCGCGTCCTTAAATTCGTCGTCCGAAGTCGGAAAACGTATTGCCCTGTTTATTACGTCAAATAAAGTGTCAGTCGCTGCAATTGTCTGTTTACTCGTCAAAATTGTCAAGGTCGTCGATGGTGTACATGCAGATCTATGTTGACATCGACATCATTTTGTCAGGAGGCAATCGCCGCCATATTGGATTTTGATCATTTTCTTTCGAAAATAAAATTAATTATAGTAAAGTAAAATCTTCTTTTTCGCGGTCGTAATGTGTTACAATTCGCATACTGCGTAAAATTGGATCGAGGCATATGGTGATATTTTTACTTGTTTTACAGTTTGTGTGTGAATTTTTAAAGACTATTTTGCGTACAAGAACAAATACATTTATATCACTACGCATGGTTACATTCGTTAGATTTTAAGCGCTTTTAAGACTGAATTGAAATCATTGTTTAGGTAATTAGATCTATTTATGTTAAATGTCACGTTGAAAAAACTCAAAAGGGATAAATAGAATACTCGCCAAGGCTCGCGCTCCCGGCGTTCTAAGCCTCGCAACATAAACTTCTCTGTATTCAACGCTAACCTAGTATTCTCTATAAAATTGTATTATGATAAACATCGCATTAAAAGTAAAAACAGAAGCAGTTCAGATGCTGTACTCAAAACCGTTCAGACGATGTACTCAACATAAAAACGTTCAGACGATGTACTATTTTCCAAATTCCTCGCCACAGATCTAAAAAAGCTTAAACAACGTGCACAACCCTGTACGAAATATTCTAAGCATTTTATCAAGCAAACATGTTGTATTTATTTCGTTCTTTGTCATCTTGAATAGCAAACACGTCAAAATAAAGTATGTTCAGACGATGTACAATTTTCATTGTTTATTGTTCCTGAATGTTTGAGAAAACTACATAAATCTAAGAAAAACGACAATTACCAGAGTACATAAGGCGACTAAGCGGGTACTTTGCGCATAGTTATCATTTATTTTGATATTATAAAATATGAAATACCTTGATTTTCGGCATTAAGCGAGAGCTTTTTCCGCCATTTTGTGCGTACGATGTACTTTCGTGATCACGTGATTCCCCGCAGTGTGAATGACAAAGTTTCAGAAATCAAATTCGTTTAAAACAGATTTTATCATCAATTTTTAAACAAAATCTTCCGCTTGACATAGATGGGGAGTTTGTAAAAGACAAACCAAGATTTTCCACAAAGATATTTATGAAATGCACTGTCTCTTTCAATGAAAACTTGCAGGATATAAGTGTTCATCCACATTTTAGTTCTCTTTTTTTCGATTTTACTTGTGTACCGGTGCAATATTGACGACATTTTAACTTGTTATTTTCTTAATGCTTAACTTAACCAGTACCCTCACTGTGTATTATTTTCAGATTGTCTTTGATATGTCAGAAGTCTTCACTAAAGCAATACAAATGAAGAAAGATTTAGAACACCTTTATGACCAAGTAATTGAATTTAAAAGAAACGTAGATTGGGAATATGATGACTTGCTTTCAAAACTGTATGGTTATTCTTTGGCAACAAAACTAGAAGATAACAGAAGTGCTGTTTTTAAAGGATTTCACCATTGCCGTAGCAGGTAAATTGAAATATATAGTTATATTATATGTTTTATATGTAGATCTATCATTTAAAAAAGTTTCAGTCATCCTGCTACCTGTGTTGTAGTTTTGGACTTGTTCCTGGTAATTATGTTTATTTTTAACCAAATGGTCAACCTAACAATCCACAGGTGACACAACATCCCTAGTGCGCAGTTTTATGAACGTATTAGCTGGCACGGAAGTTATACCGCACTTTCTCGTCACTGAACCATCAATCGTCTGTTCCGTCAACGCCATACAAGATGGACAGGAACAGCACATCGAGCTTCAGATGGAGAAAAATACTAAAGATACATTACCATGCGGCAGAAATGTGTCTTTAAAAGAAACATGGGAAACAATTCAGGAAATATTAAAAGAGAAAGCATGTCATTGTGTAGACTTTTACTGGCATCTTCCACATTTTAAAACTGCGGTAAATGCAAAACACATGTATTTATACTTTCAGGTTCTTTAGTTATTCATTGGAATAAATAAGTGGGCAAATATATCATCAAGTTGATGACATGTCATTATTAACACCGTTGTTGTGTTATGATATATTAAACCTTTTGCAGGAACACGTAAACATAATCGGCAACCCCGACAAGGACCCAAAACAAATGGCTAGCTTCGTATCCGACGCATCAGTTCTCATATATGTTTTACACATTACTACTACCGATTGTGCAAACGGAGATAAGGTGACATTATTACGAAGCACTTTACATAAGCCAAATTGTATAAGCAACGTTCCTAAGTATAACTCCTGTGAAATTTGAACACATCTCTGATGTATTAAGAAGTTTGATTTTCGATATATACGACCGTGTCAAACATCAGTGACTCTAGACGTGCATTGGAGCAAATATCATAAATAATATTTTGAATTAATATTGACGAATCATGGAAAAATATATGATATGCATACATATGTGATTCAGTTAAAGCAGTTGATGCAGAAGTCTAAACATATACACGAGAACAAAAATCCATTCAGCTTCAATAGTTTTGATCCAAGTCAAATGATGTTTGTATGCACGGAAGGAAACAATGAGGCGGAGCAGGAACATTTCGGAACATTATCATAGCCCGAACATGTTGCTAAAATTCAACAATTGTTTCAAAGACTATCAGAAGACGAACATATCTTCAGGCTTAAAGAATAAAGGATAAACATAGTAAAACTCAAACCACGCGTGACAGCTTGTGAAAAAGATAACATATAAAATAGCCAGGTGTACAGTTAAGCACTTTCACAGTTGTTTAATGACAGAAGAGGTAATTGATCTCTTTCTGTACCATCGTTTGCAAACATTCATGTATACAATTACTGTGCTCTGTATTCGAACTGTAGTAAAATTGTTAAAAAGTTTCGTCCATACGAAATACTTAAGCGGCATTAAAGTTTAAAAATAATTGCATGTAAGTATAAATATTTCGAACCACAAATAAATTAAAATTATAGCATTGAATAACAATTTACCAAACGTTAAAAGATTAAAATTATTATATTGAAGTAAATGTATATGTATTGGTTTTTAATCATCTGTAACATTTCAATGGCGTGCAACAGATGAAAGATATTTGATTGAATAATCCCCCTGTCTATTAAATAGGATAGTATTCACAAGTTCGTTTTATCGACGATTCTTTTCCAGGTATGTAAAATTTAATGACCATTTCACTGTATTCAGCGTTTCTATATCCATAGATGGGAGGATTAATTTTGTCGGAAAATTTCCAAAAAGACGAATTAGAAAGATTGATGTATGCACTTAGAAGCATCGTTGAGGGTCAGCAGATTGGAACAATAAAAAAAACACTACAGGTAATAACAAGGTCAGAATTTTAAATGAACGTCATGTACAATTGTATGTGTCCTGTTATTTATATTGTAATATGTATCATAAATCTGTTGTTTCATGTCGAACATGCTGAACATGCTGTACGCAAACACATCTTTGACTTGATAGGGGAGGAAGTGGAAGCATGGGGACAGAGTTCAAAGCACTACGACCGCACCTTAGAAATGGTTAAAGTAGCATTTGAAACTAAATGCCAAGTTCTTCGAGAGTCTTACCTAGAAGTGGAACATTTTACCTGTTCCCCTTAGAGAAGTTTAAATAAAATGAAACTCCAGTTGAATTGTAGAATTACTTTCGTATTATTACTATAAACCTTAGTATAACAGTGATAATAAAACTATTTTGAAATTAAATTATTTAGCAACATGAGGAGCTTGGCAGAAACAGAATTATCTATACATACGCAATTGATTTGAACGCATAATCCAGTACGTTAATAATATAAAAGTGTTCAATGTGAAAAATTATATTTTTATTATTTTAGCTCATGATGAAGAGGGAAGTGGGATTTTTGGTGTATTTGAAAGAGTGATGCATAACCCATTATATGTTTCTGTCATATCGTACCTAGTGTTACCATTTGCTGTGGTAGGTGGTTTGATTGCCCTGCCAATTTTTGGGGGACTTAAAATTAAAGAAAAGGTTGATACATCAAAGTTCAAAGAAGACAGCTCTGAGTTTTTTTACAAATGGCTTAAAGATGCCTTGAACGGTGTTCAGAAAAGAAAATCTATCAATGTAATGATCCGTGGAGGTTATCTCTTACCCATAGAAAGTATCATCGATAATATGAGTGATCGAATTGTGCCGTTGTCAATGAAAGCTAAAAGGGTATTGCTTGATGTTCTTCTGAACAATACCAGCAGTTCTAAAAAGATTGTTGCAAAATATGCTCCTGTTCTAACCAGCGTGCAAGACTACATTGTAAATGTGCGGCTTTTTCATGTGAAGTTTCTAGCAAAGGATACTTTCAGCTTTGCCAAAATTGCCAACTTAGCCAAAGTGACTAGTGGACATTGTGCGGACGTTTATTCAGCTAAATATGTGGAATTCGATGTTACAATCAGGGTTGTTAATGCTCGCTCCTGTCATCTCTTGTCCCATATCGACCACTTGAAAATGTAAAGGTTAGTTACCGTAAGCTACT
Organism: Dreissena polymorpha; assembly: GCF_020536995.1. Taxonomy (NCBI): domain Eukaryota; kingdom Metazoa; phylum Mollusca; class Bivalvia; order Myida; family Dreissenidae; genus Dreissena; species Dreissena polymorpha. Next base: position 99,603,976 of record NC_068361.1, on the reverse strand, counting down.
ATACATTGTACATTCTAAAATACATTTCACATTATGCGAACAGACCGCATGAACTTTTGAACAAATACACTACTGTTTTTACAGGAGACTACAACATGAGCATATGGTGCGCTTCATATGAGTATGCTACACGAACAGGTTACCAGGTCATGTCGAAACAAGGGACGTTGAGCTGGGCAGGTTTCGGCTAATGTTCATGTTTGAAAGATGCGACAACACATTTCAAGATTACATATTTGGCACTCCTTAACTTCAGTGCGGGTACCACACCTACAGTTTTTTATGCTAAATATGTAGCATGTTTGTTTTGTTAGTTATTGAAAACAAAATGCAATTAATGTTGTAGCTGAAATTCAAAATGAGTACACAAATATGCATAAAGCTACATATATTTATCTCATAGAAACATTGAAATTGTTTTACGAGAAGAGGCCCTGCAATTCTACAGCCGAACAGCGCAAGTCATTTACACGGCGTCGTTCTATCAACACGGAAAAGGACATCATCATGGGCAACTCAGTCTTGGGAACACTTTGGTACATCACTGTGATCCATTGTATTTAAAAACCAATGTCTAAAAACTGTTGTCTGATCATTTTGACCGTTTATATGGGTCTGTTGGTTTAATTGGAACATGACTTCAACTATTGAATAATGGTTGCATTGACAATCAAAATCAGGCCTGATATGATTTACCCTGATTTGTTTCGAAAACAATATTTGATACTGGTAACTTTTGTACAAAAATAACTTTAAAATGTAAAAACATATACAACTGTAAATTAAATGATATTTCAAATTTCTAAGCGAAAATAATCTTTTTTAGTGGACGAACGGGAAGGTAAAAATCCTAGAACCTTCTGTACCTAATCATGCAATCCAAATAAATTTCGCCAGGGTAATGGCACCAGAAGTGGTGTCTGGTGGGACGGTTTGCAAAGAAACGGACATGTTCAATTTAGGTACTTTATTTTGGGAGCTCTGGTATATACGGTAAGAATGCATGTCAATCAGTTTCATCGTTAAAACAATCACGGAAACATAATCTGTCCTCAAATCTAAACACTAGTTAAGTTGTGAATACAGACTTTAATTTTTCGAGCGAGTTTATAAAAAAACCTGACCACAAGCAACTAGTCATATCAGTATGTATTCGGAACCTTACTGTATTATATATATTAGATCGTTTTCCAATTCTAACTTTCGTCATTTAAAAATAAAAAATACAAACGGTAGAACAAAAGGATTTAGATTTAATAATTATATAAGATAAACATAATGACATCATTATACCGTGCGTGACAGTGTTACCAAGTCAATACTTAAGTAAAGGTAAAAAAAAGTTGGTATTTATTTTTACAACTCATGACTAGTGAGATATAACGTTAAAATTCGGTGTCATGAGGCAATTGTTGTTGTCAATTTATTTAGACTAGCCGATACAGACAGCCAAGTGGTTAAGAAATCATTGAAATCGTTGCCTCGTCCGAGCTGCACCGTAAATCAACCGATGCCAGAGGGGCTGGCACGTTGTGTAGAGAGATGCTGGTATTCCAGTTCAGCTAAGAGACCGAACGCAAGCATGGTTCTGCGGGAAATTATAAATCTGGTGTAGCATGTTGTTGTAAATTGAAAGGTGCGCATTTATAAACGCGGGTTTTCAGTTGTTACATCTTAAAATTAATTAGAATTATGATGTCGAGACTATGTATAACATCGCTATGTTTGAACATTTTTGCAGTGTATACTAAAAACAAATTCGGAGCAGCTATTAAACTTTACCCGTTCCAATTGAACGCTGAAAACATGATGTTTATTGGCATGTGTCCTGTTTTAATAAAAGTTGCCGTTGCCAATTCAAAATAAATAACGGATTGTAAAAAAAATAGTAACATTTATGTTTAAGGAAAACGAAACAAAACACACAAACAAACACATACTTTTAACAACATCAGGCCAACGAATGAATTGTGTTATAATGCTTTACTTATTCCTGTAAAATAACATCTACCTTCGATATTTCTTTTGTAACTTTATTATTTTCAATTTCATTTTTACACATGCACTTCCTGTACAGCCTTTTTGCCGAAAAATGTTCTGGTAGCAATCCGGGTTTTTTATTTAATATGTTTAATATGTAGTTTATTTTGTTTGAACTAACATGTCTATGTATTGGTTCAATTTTAATTCATTTTAAGCATGTAATGAGTTTATATTGTCGGTACTAAGAAGTCAAAAGCTGATGAACGCGAAGAAACAGATTATCTGAAATGCAATGTGTGGAATAAACTTTTAAAGTATTTTAGTAGACACATGTAAGTTGTATCTTTTGTAAGTGATGCGTAGATCGCATGAAAATGCAGGATTCCTTAAATGTCACTATTGTTTACCTTAATGTCATTCAATAATCAACAACACAATACATATACAATGACAGAAAATATGTACCGTCGTTAAGATGGGTTGTTTGATTATATTGATCATTTTATCACAAATCACTCGTATGGCAAAATATATATATATAAAATAGCTTTGTATTTCGTATACAAGTTTTAAATTTTTCAGTATCCGCATGAATTGCTTATTAATTGCTTGCTATACTGTCATCGAAATAGTCCAACGATGATCCTTGTGTTATATGTTTTATATTTTTATGGATCAGACTATTCTGACTATACGGATTCTGATTCGTTACAGACTTGCCTTGTGCTTAATTTGTCTACTTTTTTTGAATGACATTTTTTTTGCTGTTGTTGCCCTTTCCATTTTAGATCGTTGTTTTAACATTTTGTGTCATTTATTGTAAAGCGAATTATTGTCAATTAGATGTAATGGAGTCTTAACATGGTTTCATGTTCTACATGATTATACAGCATGTCATAATGTGTTGCACTGTTTCTAAAACTAGAAAGTGAATATGCATTAACAAGAAGACGCGAACAGCTTTGCGAAAATTCTGTATGTGGATGCATCCATCGGTCTATGCTATGAAGTGCAAATACATTTGTATGCATAATTTAACAAGTAAGAAAATGCATCCACTTATTATTTGCTTATTTTGCTTGTATCTGATTTGATTACCGCATCTTCAAAAACAGGTGCCGTTTGCTATTTATTCAAATAATCATATGGAGTTAAATATAACAGCACCAAATACGTAGTTCTTATTTCAATAATATTTCAAATCGTTACAACATTTACGTTGATAGCAATTTACTAGGTATAATGGAATGTTTTAAAACGAAAAACATATTTCAAATTGAATAAAAAAAACACAATCTTTTCGCAAACGGAACTTCTTTATTGCTCCACCCTACCATAATGTGCGTTTTGTCATTCCGGGATATTAATCCGGTCTTATTATCAAATCTGTATGTTCATTTGAAAGCGTGGACGCCTGTTAGGCGGGGCTGTTTCATTACAAGGCTCTAATGCAACGATGTTTAAACTAAAAGAGTAACATTGTTAGTCAAATCATGATTAAACTTGCTCAACATATTTTAATGACATTTTTGCTGACTTTACAATTGCTGTATTTGATTAAATTGATGACCGCAAATGTAAGAGAAGTATTCTTTATATGACTGTAGTGAAACCTTCTCAACACTCTTCAAGTATCAACTTTTGTCCACGTTCTATGAAACTTTGTCTGAATATTTGCAGGAGTTGTATCGCGGTTGATATTGAAAATGGCTGCGGTTGGTTGAAAATCATTGCCTCAAATAGGCGGAGTGTTGTTCGTACATGGCTATAGAGAAAATTGTTAACACTCTGTTAGTCATATGTTTGGTTTTAATAATCATGGAAATGTCATCAGGTCAATTGTTCTAATGAAGATTTTAAAAAATAGTTCCGTTATGCTGAAAATAATTGCCGCCAGGGCCGTTGATATGGTTTTATATGGCTTAATCGAAACCTTGTTAGCGCGGCTTTTGGGTCGCGTCAGATACTCGTGTTGATAAGATCGATATAGAAACTGTTTCAGCCTTACTTCCACTTCAACAGTCGACTGTTGAGTCAGACAAAATATAATCAACATGCATAAACGTAACGTGATTAAAGGCAATTCTCTCTGTCACATGATATTTGAACATTTGGACGATTTTCATCCAATCATTTCGATAAACTGTCGCGTGCCATCGGTCACTAAAGCTTTTGTCGCCCTATATGTCATGTGCGTCAGCGACTTTAATCGTACACGACTTTTCAACAATATTTCGAATTATTACACGATGACAGTTATAATCTTCGCAATCCCGTTATCAAACCAACCTATAATAATGTTGGTCTGAATGTAAAGTCTTTATCTCACGTGTAAAAAAAACTATCCATGTCAGATTTTATATCGTAATAAAGCTAGTGTGGTCGAAATGGGGAACATATTGCAAGTTGACAGCTAAAAAATGAAAAACGTATCATGCACATCAAAAAGAAATATTTTTGTGTGTATAAATCACTATTTAATATTGTCCTAAAATAAACTATATATTCTCAAATAAATGAACATTTTTATTTATCATTATAATGTTAAAAATATAAGTCATTTTTTTGTTTACATGTTTTCTTGTTCTCCATTAATATACCGACGTGAACAAGCAAAACAGACAACATCTATAAAAAAAGCTTTAAATGTTCTTGTCGAATGGAATACTATAGTAAGGAGCCGAGTCGTTCCGAACGGGAAGATCACTTTGTCGCTGTCCTAACAACGCCTGAGCATGCGCACTGGCGAATTTCCGGTAGAAAACGAAAGTGGACCCTGCTAAGCAAATTACCCCCGTGCTGAGAAACACGATAGTGGTGATGAGTACTGCTCCATTCATGCACATCGTTTCTTCTGTGATGATTTCTGAATATAGTGATTGTAATTTGTAATAAAGAAATATAGATAAAATCAATAATGTAAAGTAAGACATGCTATATTAAAAACGTGAAAGTTACATGAGTTTATGGTAAGTCGATTTAAACAGTATACACATCACATGTCAGGAAAAAAATATGCCTTTATCTCATTGTAATACTTCTCAAGCGCCTTTATCAAAGTGTCGTTTAATATTGTAAAGATAACTTACAGCTTTGAAAATGGTGAAACAATGCTACTGATAATCAAACAGTTAACTTTGTCCAGTGTACATTTACACGGTATTTAGTTTTTTTAAAGTAAAAATCACTCACGGATTTCGGAATATTTCTCCACAATTTTAACTCGAGCCCCGACGTCGATATCGAAATCCTCCGTCTGTCTTTTGGCAATGTTATGTCCAATGGACCCCACGCTTTCTTTCTTGCTCGGGACTTTGTTCGATGCATTGATTTCTCCTATCACGTTGACAGGCGTAACATCTCGCTTCTTGCGTCCCCAACCGGCATAGCCCATGCAGTTAGACTTTGATAGAAACGGTAATAAACGTTATCATCTATATTATGCAAGTTTAAATCCTTTTTTATCTTACATAAGATTTTTTTATCTGGCAGGAGAGGTCAATCTCGTAATCCAATGAAAGACTTCCCGTATTAAATCTTACTGAAACCAATACATCCCTTATTCTCTACAATAAACAGTTAAAATAGATATTACAGTATAAATCGTTATCTTCTTTCTGAGAAGAAATTATTCCATTTAACGGACTTCATAAATAATACGTTTATGTCAAACTGAACTTTTAATTAACTCATTATATAAAAGCAGCGCTCTGGGAAAACCGGGCTTAATGCATGTTCGTAATGTATTGTCCCAAATAAGCCTGTGCCGACGCAGACTAGACTGGTTTTTGCTTAGATCAGACGTCCCTTTAACCAAAAATCCATTTAAAAAAATAGTCGTCCATAATTAGCCGTAGCATACACTAAAGGCTAATCTGGGACGATACTTTACGAACATGCATTATGCCCCGTTTTCCAAGAGCGAGGCTCATCATCATCATAATCATCATAATCATCATAATCATCATCATAATCATCATAATCAACATAATCAACATCATCATCAACATTATCACCTTCATCATCATCATCATCATCATCATCATCATCATCATCATCATCATCATCATCATCATCATCATCATCATCATCATCATCATCATCATCATCATCATCATCATCATCATCATCATCATCATCATCATCATCATCATCATCATCATCATCATCATAATCAACATATCAACATCATCATCAACATTATCACCATCATCATCATCATCATCATCATCATCATCATCATCATCATCATCATCATCATCATCATCATCATCATCATCATCATCATCATCATCATCATCATCATCATCATCATCATAATCATCAGTTTAGTACCTTTCTTTCAAATTGGCCGCAGCAGAAGCGGCTCTTAAATGTTCGTGAGTTGGATTACCTCTTCACAGTCGCCTTTACAGACTTGCAGCACACAGGTAAAGTTCATCTCAATCGCTCCTCCCTCTAAGTTGGTGGACCGGAAGGCCCCGAACTCGCTCATGAGATAACCGCGCTTGAAACGCGAGAAGTTCGGAAACAGGTCCGTGTCAGTGGCGCAACTGAAAGTGAGGCATATTTTGGTTGCCACAAGCCTAGGCGATAAACATTTGTACATGTTGCTGTGCTAACCTTATATTATGAACTCAATTCACACATCCGGCGTGATTTTGGTTGGATTTTATCACAGGGGACAGGTGGGGTACTCCAGTTTCCACCCACTGGAAAATACCACCCAAAAACTGAATGTATTTCAGTAAATAAAAAAAAGCATGTAAGGTATTTTTTCGATATTTGTGATTCTTCGTTATCATTCAATTTATACGTGAAAGTAGTAAGAGATTATGCAGAATTTATCGTCATTTTTTTCTCTAGTGCCATTATATAAAACTTTAACCATTAAACACACAGACTGTAACTGTATTTAATACGTTCTTTGGCTTCTCGCGAGGGGAGACAAAGCGGTCCCTCCCTTCTCCCATTGTCCTCAACGTATTTATAAGTTGGAATTATTATATAATGTATTTCATCACTTTCGTTAAATTGCTCCTTTTCTTTTGTGGTGACAACTGTGTTGTAGTTTTACAAAAACAAACGAAGGGGATATTATATCTCCACCATAGCGAACACAACTTTCTTCCGAGAAAAGTATACAAATAGCAAACAGCAAATATCAGATGTTTTCTGTGACACACAGAAATGTACAATGTTTATCATACACAGTGAGTAAGGTAACTATTCGCAATGTTATATTAAATATAAATCAATGATATATCGTCAACTGTATAAGTCTTTATGCCAGTAAAGGTATTTGCTTCAACTCAATTGAAATAAAGGACGTATGCATGTAAAGCTCGATCTTAATTAAATCGTCCATCGATATAAACACTCTAGCCCAAATACTTTGCTAAATAAAATTGCATTTGTTCTGTAGTGTTATTGTAGTTTGAGTCATTAGTGTTCCGCTTAAGAAATCTATTTAAAATGCATATTTTTAGATTTTGTCAATATGATGTTGAGTTCAGTAGAGCATTTGTTTTATGCTCTCACTTGAAGAGAAGCATTTGCGCTTGGCTGTCCGTCCGTCTCCGGCAAACATCGGCTGGAATGATGACATTACCTGGGGTGTTTGCTGATGAAGAGCATACATCATCCCGACTTTGAAGTTATATACAAGTTTTAAATATGAGCTTATTTGATGGTGAACATTCTACTGAAACCACACCATGTTGTTCCGCATACAAAGACCTATTAAAAGATACAAATATTGATTCATTATCGGTCCACTCTCTAGTGAGATATATAAAATGTATCCAATCGACCTGACATATGATCGACATCACATTTCTTAATAATTTCCTAATATTTGTTAAATGTACTATTCACATTGATATTTTAGCGAAATATAGATACACCGTCGGGCACTGCACCCGTTCGTTAGCAAGATGCGGTACATCGGGCGCTAAGACTGGTCGTCTATTCAAACAAAAGATCGATTATTCATAATTTACGTCTGTTTTCTTGGGGTTTGCTGTTACCTGTTAAACCCATGCTATAATTTCAATGTGTATGTAATTGAAGTACATTTACACCTTTACTTTTGTTAAAAATGGAAAAAAACACTTAACATAAATTTAAAATATTATTATAAAATGTAAAATCGAATGTTTCTATGAAAAAAACAGTATTTGTAGCAATTGTGGTCAGTTTTCACAATATAAGCTCATTATCAAGGAAACAATTGTTTAGTGGAAGCGGCAGCCAATTTAAGCGTGTGACGGTAATATTTCAATTTAGGGCCAACGTCGCGCATAATGTACATTTGGACTCGAGCCTATGCAATTCCCCAAATTAGGCCGATATATATCAAACAAACCCTGTTAGTTTGTCGTTTTTTTTTTAAATTCGAGCGTAATTCTAAACAGTGTAACTGTAAAAGCGATGCGACTTAATTTTTTATTCAACAACACGTGTATATTTTCATTTTGTTATATAAAGTGGAATTAATAGGTCGGTTGCTTCTAGTTGTTTGTATGTGCCAAATGTACGCTATTACATATTATGTGCAGTTTGTTGTGTTTTTTAAATCTAAAATCCTATATCGGCGCATGGTATTTATATAACAACATTTTATTTGAATAAAAACAATCAATAACACTTAAAATTGATATGAAGGCAAATCAGCTAAAATTAAAATATTGTTATATACTCACAATTCGTCGATGATGACAATCTTAGATGCAATGCAATATCTGGCCTTGATATCAAAGTCTCCTATAAGAATTATTGCAAAACATATCATCATTAACACTACATCTTCAGGTAACCTTGAAAATACAACACTTACCCAGTGGCAGTATTCACAGAAAATTTTCAAACACAGTGAAAGATTTATTTTAATTTATAACATCCACATAAAAAGTTGTCTATACTACTTTCATCCAATATCGACTAAAGCACACAAGAATGAGATATGTTTGGGGATGTTGTATCCACGCAGCACAAATCTTACTGCTGTTGTATTTTTTTAGCATACGATGAAAGTAAATAAACTATATTAGTACATATGTTCTTGTTCTTATACAATATTTTTTTATTTGCAGTACACCAACTATAAAAATACATGATTAAATTTGGGAAAGCTGAACTTTAATTAAGATATTACGTACATTGATGGGGTTTGATAATTTAGTACGCACCTGTCCACTCGTCACCAAGCTGAAACGTCATGATAAGGACATCCGAAAGTTTGACCTCCGTTCCACTGACTTCTTCGTCGGATACAACCTTGTAGAACTTCATGGCTGCCGAGGGCTTAACAGTCATATTCACGCTGCTATCATCCTGCTTGTCTCTGTTATGGAAATAATGAAGGTACAATAAAAAAGCCAGAAGTATCTTGAAGCAGTTTTGCTTGACTTTGTCCGACAATTTGTCGTTTTCATCTTTATGTACATTATGTTATTGTTAATGTTTAATTTAAGGTCATGAGAGTCCCAAAACAACTGGTAATGTAAAAACAACATTTTAAATCTCATTATAAATCAAATTATATATAAACATCAGCCATTGATGTGTATGAAATGGACATTAAAAAGAATTGTAATCTGGTTTAAATTAGTTGCCTTTACTGTTAAGTAAGAATTGATACCGAATCTCCAAACTTTTTGAAATAGAGAATTACGTCAGTTGGTGCAAACAACGTTGACACATGCAATGCACCAATAGTACTTTTGAACAGATAATTATAGTTGCTCGTAGTACGGTAATGTATCTCTAAATGTAAGTTTATGTAACCAAAGACGCACGCTTTGTTGCTATTGGAAACCAGAACGTCACTTGTATCGGCGACGCAGAAAATGGGGATAACTTTATCGGCTCCGGTCTGGTATCCTCTGCTTTTCTGAACCACGATACGGAAGAGCATTTCCTTCAAAAAATAGTAATAAGTATCAATGTTATAAATATACGTTCTGAAGTAATGATTAAGATTTGATTGTAAACAGAATAGTATTTATTGTCAATACTCACAGTTAAAGCTTTACTTAATGAAAACATTGTATAAATCGTGTTAGTTATGTTAGTTATTCATGATTATATGCTTAACATTAAGATATTCAAACGATTTCTCAATTCCAGTCAAAATAAATTAGTTCCAATAAACGAAGCATATTGTTCTTTCTAACATTTTAGATTTAAAAACTTATGTTATTGATTACAAGACATGTGTAGCAGTTTAGGTCTATTAGCAATTGTATGCGGGCCATAACTGTTGTATTGTCTTAAGCGATTGAAAAATGAAGTTTAAAACGCAGTTCAGATTCTGTTTAAACATTTATACAATCACTATTACTACAATTTTAGAACATCGAATGGTCCAAATTAACATAATAATAGCGTTAAAGTAAGATTATTATTTATAGGCCTTTTATAGAGAGTCTATCATTAAACCATGTAAATAAAATGAATATACGTGAAGCATACACATGTGATCGGATGATTAAATGTGGGCCGCGCTCTGTGAAAGAGGAGTTAAATGCATTTTATGCATTCAGCGTTTATGATTTCGTTTAAAGAAAGTCTCATCTAACGAAAATCAAGTTTCGATAGAAAGTTTCGTCCCTGATTAGCCCGTACAGACTGCACAGGCTAATCTGGGACGAAACTTTACGCACATGCATTAAACCCCCTTTTACCAGAACACGGCTCATATGTTTAATATCCATTTTGTTTTTCACAACTTAAATTGTTACAAATGCTGCATTTACGTATTAATGGAATGATAAGAGGATTGCTGGCAGACATGGTAAAACAAATCATGTGCAAACAAAGAACTAACCAAAAACAAAATTCTATCAAAAATACTCATATCTTCAATTACGTAATTACATGACGATAAATGCATTAAGTATATATTGACTTATTAAGTGTATATAGTTTTAATTCTCTATTTGGCTACAGATTTGTAAGGTGTTATTTATTACAAGCTTAATGAAGTTATTACAGGATGATATATAAAATAATAGCTCACCATGATCGTGGAGAGGCTCGTAAATCCAAAACACCTGAAGCTAACTAAGTACGAATACATCATTATTGCACAACTAAAATAATTTTAAGACAACTATTAAAATGAGGCGACCGTACTAGGCATCAACAACAACGAAATAATAATATAAAACAGTTATGTAGTCACATTTCAAATATAAAGCTTACGCATGCGCAGCCAAATATTACAGACGTGTGATTTTGACATAATTGTATTAGCACCACAGTAACAAATTATCGTGAATATTTAAAATCGGCCACCATGTCTACGGAGTTGAACAATTGATATCACTTACTTACCGCGCAGGTGTTGACTGCAATAAATAATTTAGTACAATTATCAAACTACCAAAACGGCTGTTATGACATTTAATTAGCTAAGTCGGTTATATGAGTATGTATGTTCATACTATGAATATACAAGTATGCATGTCAGAAACGGGAGATAATATATGTGCATGCTAATCGGGGGACGACACTCTCCACTCTTCAGAAATCTTTTGTTTCAAGAAAGTTTCTTCTTAGGGAAAATCTAGTTTATGCGGATAGTGTCGTCCCAGATTAGCCTGTGCAGTCCATTAGTGGTGAAAACTTTACGCACATGCACTAAACCCCATTTACACAGAGCACGGCTCATATATAATATATAATCTCGTTGTTTTACATAGATGTGAACAACAATATATCCAATTGAATAAACCCTTCATGCATCCAATCATCTTTAATGAAACAAATGCGTGCTATCGCAAGTTCCCATCGATTCGCGCCGTATGCGCTATTTTTATCATTTTATTTTCGTACTAGTTTGAGAAAAGAGTAATTGTAAAGTTAAATAAATATTAACTTTAAACGGATGAGATAGAATATTTACATTTAATTCTATACTAATCACTTGACATATTTAACTGATACAGCGTAATGGGGTTTATTGTTCCTATTTCAGAATTTTTTTTTAATAAGAAAAACGGAACAGTACCGTATCCTTTATTCTAGCAGAACACTTGTTGCTTTAAAAGTTGTCTGTCTGTCTGCCCGTCGGTCCGTCCTTCTGCCCTCCCTCACGCCCGCCTTACCGTCCAACGGTCATTACGTTCGCTCGTCCGTCCGTCTGCCTTTCTATATTAAATATTATTGCCAAATAACCTCTTATTATTCTTTCCTTTTCTTGTATTATTGGTTTATCGAAATATAAAAATAAGTGATGCAGAGTAAGTAAACTTAAGATGAACTTGTAACTGTTCGTTTATGCGCGAGATATCAGATGCTCATGCTCCAAATTTGATGAAATGTGATATGAACTATCACTATAGGGTTGACATGGGCATCGGTGTCAGAATGTTATAGACCAATATATATATATTATATTATATATAACTGCATATTAATTGCTTGCTATACTGTCATCGAAATAGTCCAATGATGATCCCTGTGTTATATGTTTTATATTTTTATGGATCAGACTATTCTGACTATACGGATTCTGATTCGTTACAGGCTTGCCTTGTGCTAAATTTGTCTACTTTCTTTTGAATGGCAATTTCATTTGCTGTTGTTGCTCTTTCCATTTAAGATGGTTGTTTTAACATTTTGTGTCATTTATTTTAAAGCGAATTATTGTCAATTAGATGTAATGGAGTCTTAACATGGTTTCATGTTCTACATGATTATACAGCATGTCATAATGTGTTGCACTGTTTCTAAAACTAGAAAGTGAATATGCATTAACAAGAAGAAGCGAACAGCTTTGCGAAAATTCTGTATGTGGATACATCCATCGGTCTATGCTATGAAGTGCAAATACATTTGTATGCATAATTTAACATGTAAGGAAAATGCATCCACTTATTATTTGCTTATTTTGCTTGTATCTGATTTAATTACCGCATCTTCAAAAACAGGTGCCGTTTGTTATTTATTCAAATAATCATATGGAGTTAAATATAACAGCACCAAATACGTAGTTCTTATTTCAATAATATTTCAAATCGTTACAACATTTACGTTGATAGAAATTTTCTAGGTATAATGGAATGTTTTAAAACGAAAAACATATTTCAAATTGAATAAAAAAACACACAATCTTTTCGCAAACGGAACTTCTTTATTGCTCCACCCTACCATAATGTGCGTTTTGTCATTCCGGGATATTAATCCGGTCTCATTATCAAATCTGTATGTTCATTTGAAAGCGTGGACGCCTGTTAGGCGGGGCTGTTTCATTACAAGGCTCTAATGCAACGATGTTTAAACTAAAAGAGTAAAATTGTTAGTCAAATCATGATTAAACTTGCTCAACATATTTTAATGACATTTTTGCTGACTTTAAAATTGCTGTATTTGATTAAATTGATGACCGCAAATGTAAGAGAAGTATTCTTTATATGACTGTAGTGAAACCTTCTCAACACTCTTCAAGTATCAACTTTTGTCCACGTTCTATGAAACTTTGTCTGAATATTTGCAGGAGTTGTATCGCGGTTGATATTGAAAATGGCTGCGGTTGGTTAAAAATCATTGCCTCAAATAGGCGGAGTGTTGTTCGTACATGGCTATAGAGAAAATTGTTAACACTCTGTTAGTCATATGTTTGGTTTTAATAATCATGGAAATTTCATCAGGTCAATTGCTCTAATGATATTAAAGAAGATTTTAAAAAATAGTTCCGTTATGCTGAAAATAATTGTCGCCAGGGCCGTTGATATTGTTTTATATTGCTTAATCGAAACCTTGTTAGCGCGGCTTTTGGGTCGCGTCAGATACTCGTGTTGATAAGATCGATATAGAAACTGTTTCAGCCTTACTTCCACTTCAACAGTCGACTGTTGAGTCAGACAAAATATAATCAACATGCATAAACGTAACGTGATTAAAGGCAATGCTCTCCGACACATGATATTTGAACATTTGGACGATTTTCATCCAATCATTTCGATAAACTGTCGCGTGCCATCGGTCACTAAAGCTTTTGTCGCCCTATATGTCATGTGCGTCAGCGATTTTAATCGTACACGACTTTTCAGCAATATTTCGAATTATTTCACGATGACAGTTATAATCTTCGCAATCCCGTTACCAAACCAACTTATAGATTAGGTTGGTCTGAATGTAAAGTCTTTATCTCACGTGTAAAAAAACTATCCATGTCAGATTTTATATCGTAATAAAGCTAGTGTGGTCGAAATGGGGAACATATTGCAAGTTGACAGCTAAAAAATGAAAAACGTATCATGCACATCAAAAAGAAATCTTTTTGTGTGTATAAATCACTATTTAATATTGTCCTAAAATAAACTATATATTCTCAAATAAATGAACATTTTTATTTATCATTATAATGTTAAAAATATAAGTCATTTTTTTGTTTACATGTTTTCTTGTTCTCCATTAATATACCGATGTGAACAAGCAAAACAGACAACGTCTATAAAAAAAGCATTAAATGTTCTTGTCGAATGGAATACTATAGTAAGGAGCCGAGTCGTTCCGAACGGGAAGATCACTTTGTCGCTGTCCTAACAACGCCTGAGCATGCGCACTGGCGAATTTCCGGTAGAAAACGAAAGTGGACCCTGCTAAGCAAATTACCCCCGTGCTGAGAAACACGATAGTGGTGATGAGTACTGCTCCATTCATGCACATCGTTTCTTCTGTGATGATTTCTGAATATAGTGATTGTAATTTGTAATAAAGAAATATAGATAAAATCAATAATGTAAAGTAAGACATGCTATATTAAAAACGTGAAAGTTACATGAGTTTATGGTAAGTCGATTTAAACAGTATACACATCACATGTCAGGAAAAAAATATGCCTTTATCTCATTGTAATACTTCTCAAGCGCCTTTATCAAAGTGTCGTTTAATATTGTAAAGATAACTTACAGCTTTGAAAATGGTGAAACAATGCTACTGATAATCAAACAGTTAACTTTGTCCAGTGTACATTTACACGGTATTAAGTTTTTTTAAAGTAAAAATCACTCACGGATTTCGGAATATTTCTCCACAATTTTAACTCGAGCCCCGACGTCAATATCGAAATCCTCCGTCTGTCTTTTGGCAATGTTATGTCCAATGGACCCCACGCTTTCTTTCTTGCTCGGGACTTTGTTCGATGCATTGATTTCTCCTATCACGTTGACAGGCGTAACATATCGCTTCTTGCGTCCCCAACCGGCATAGCCCATGCAGTTAGACTTTGATAGAAACGGTAATAAACGTTATCATCTATATTATGCAAGTTTAAATCCTTTTTTATCCTACATAAGATTTTTTTATCTGGCAGGAGAGGTCAATCTCGTAATCCAATGAAAGACTTCCCGTATTAAATCTTACTGAAACCAATACATCCCTTATTCTCTACAATAAACAGTTAAAATAGATATTACAGTATAAATCGTTATCTTCTTTCTCAGAAGAAATTATTCCATTTAACGGACTTCATAAATAATACGTTTATGTCAAATTGAACTTTTAATTAACTCATTATATAAAAGCAGCGCTCTGGGAAAACCGGGCTTAATGCATGTTCGTAATGTATTGTCCCAAAAAAGCCTGTGCCGCCGCAGACTAGACTGGTTTTTGCTTAGATCAGACGTCCCTTAAACCAAAAATCCATTAAAAAAAATAGTCGTCCATAATTAGCCGTAGCATACACTAAAGGCTAATCTGGGACGATACTTTACGAACATGCATTATGCCCCGTTTTCCAAGAGCGAGGCTCATCATCATCATAATCATCATAATCATCATAATCATCATCATAATCATCATAATCAACATAATCAACATCATCATCAACATTATCACCTTCATCATCATCATCATCATCATCATCATCATCATCATCATCATCATCATCATCATCATCATCATCATCATCATCATCATCATCATCATCATCATCATCATCAACATCATCATCATCATCATCATCATCATCATCATCATCATCATCATCATCATCATCATCATCATCAACATAATCAACATCATCATCAACATTATCACCTTCATCATCATCATCATCATCATCATCATCATCATCATCATCATCATCATCATCATCATCATCATCATCATCATCATCATCATCATCATCATCATCATCATCATCATCATCAGTTTAGTACCTTTCTTTCAAATTGGCCGCAGCAGAAGCGGCTCTTAAATGTTCGTGAGTTGGATTACCTCTTCACAGTCGCCTTTACAGACTTGCAGCACACAGGTAAAGTTCATCTCAATCGCTCCTCCCTCTAAGTTGGTGGACCGGAAGGCCCCGAACTCGCTCATGAGATAACCGCGCTTGAAACGCGAGAAGTTCGGAAACAGGTCCGTGTCAGTGGCGCAACTGAAAGTGAGGCATATTTTGGTTGCCACAAGCCTAGGCGATACACATTTGTACATGTTGCTGTGCTAACCTTATATTATGAACTCAATTCACACATCCGGCGTGATTTTGGTTGGATTTTATCACAGGGGACAGGTGGGGTACTCCAGTTTCCACCCACTGGAAAATACCACCCAAAAACTGAATGTATTTCAGTAAATAAAAAAAAGCATGTAAGGTATTTTTTCGATATTTGTGATTCTTCGTTATCATTCAATTTATACGTGAAAGTAGTAAGAGATTATGCAGAATTTATCGTCATTTTTTCTCTAGTGCCATTATATAAAACTTTAACCATTAAACACACAGACTGTAACTGTATTTAATACGTTCTTTGGCTTCTCGCGAGGGGAGACAAAGCGGTCCCTCCCTTCTCCCATTGTCCTCAACGTATTTATAAGTTGGAATTATTATATAATGTATTTCATCACTTTCGTTAAATTGCTCCTTTTCTTTTGTGGTGACAACTGTGTTGTAGTTTTACAAAAACAAACGAAGGGGATATTATATCTCCACCATAGCGAACACAACTTTCTTCCGAGAAAAGTATACAAATAGCAAACAGCAAATATCAGATGTTTTCTGTGACACACAGAAATGTACAATGTTTATCATACACAGTGAGTAAGGTAGCTATTCGCAATGTTATATTAAATATAAATCAATGATATATCGTCAACTGTATAAGTCTTTATGCCAGTAAAGGTATTTGCTTCAACTCAATTGAAATAAAGGACGTATGCATGTAAAGCTCGATCTTTATTAAATCGTCCATCGATATAAACACTCTAGCCCAAATACTTTGCTAAATAAAATTGCATGTGTTCTGTAGTGTTATTGTAGTTTGAGTCATTAGTGTTCCGCTTAAGAAATCTATTTAAAATGCATATTTTTAGATTTTGTCAATATGATGTAGAGTTCAGTAGAGCATTTGTTTTATGCTCTCACTTGAAGAGAAGCATTTGCGCTTGGCTGTCCGTCCTTCTCCGGCAAACATCGGCTGGAATGATGACATTACCTGGGGTGTTTGCTGATGAAGAGCATACATCATCCCGACTTTGAAGTTATATACTAGTTTTAAATATGAGCTTATTTGATGGTGAACATTCTACTGCAAACACACCATGTTGTTCCGCATACAAAGAGCTATTAAAAGATACAAATATTGATTCATTACCGGTCCACTCTCTAGTGAGATATATAAAATGTATCCAATCGACCTTACATATGATCAACATCACATTTCTTAATAATTTCTTAATATTTGTTGAATGTACTATTCACATTGATATTTTTGCGAAATATAGATACACCGTCGGGCACTGCACCCGTTCGTTAGCAAGATGCGATACATCGGGCGCTAAGACTGGTCGTCTATTCAAACAAAAGATCGATTATTCATAATTTACGTCTGTTTTCTTGGGGTTTGCTGTTACCTGTAAAACCCATGCTAAAATTTCAATGTGTATGTAATTGAAGTACATTTACACCTTTACTTTTGTTAAAAATGGAAAAAAAACTTAACATAAATTTAAAATATTATTATAAATTGTAAAATCGAATGTTTCTATGAAAAAAACAGTATTTGTAGCAATTGTGGTCAGTTTTCACAATTTTAGCTCATTATCAAGGAAACAATTGTTTAGTGGAATCCGATTTTAGCGTGTGACGGTAATATTTCAATTTAGGGCCAACGTCGCGCATAATGTACATTTGGACTCGAGCCTATGCAATTCCCCAAACTAGGCCGATATATATCAAACAAACCCTGTTAGTTTGTCGTTTTTTTTTAAGTCGAGCGTAATTCTAAACAGTGTAACTGTAAAAGCGATGCGACTTAATTTTTTATTCAACAACACGTGTATATTTTCATTTTGTTATATAAAGTGGAATTAACAGGTAGGTTGCTTCTAGTTGTTTGTATGTGCCAAATGTACGCTATTACATATTATGCGCAGTTTGTTGTGTTTTTTTTTAATCTAAAATCCTATATCGGCGCATGGTATTTATATAACAACATTTAATTTGAATAAAAACAATCAATAACACTTAAAATTGATATGTAGGCAAATCAGCTAAAATTAAAATATTGTTATATACTCACAATTCGTCGATGATGACAATCTTAGATGCAATGCAATATCTGGCCTTGATATCAAAGTCTCCTATAAGAATAATTGCAGAAAAAAATATCATCAGTAACACTACATCTTCAGGCAACCTTGAAAATACAACACTTAACCAGTGGCAGTATTCACAGAAAATTGTCAAACACAGTGAAAGATTTATTTTAAGTTATTACATCCACATACAAAGTTGTCTATACTACTTTCATCCAATATCGACTGAAGCACACAAGAATGAGATATGTTTGGGGATGTTGTATCCACGCAGCACAAATCTTACTGCTGTTGTATTTTTTTTAGCATACGATGAAAGTAAATAAACTATATTAGTAGAGATGTTCTTGTTCTTATACAATATTTTTTATTTACAGTACACCAACTATGAAAATACATGATTAAATTTTGGAAAGCTGAACTTTAGTTAAGATATTTCGTACATTGATGGGGTACGATTATTTAGCACGCACCTGTCCACTCGTCACCAAGCTGCAACGTCATAATAAGGACATCCGAAAGTTTGACCTCCGTCCCACTGACTTCTTCGTCCGATACAACCTTGTAGAACTTCATTGCTGCCGAAGGTTTAACAGTCATATTGACGCTGCTATCATCCTGCTTGTCTCTGTTATGGATATAATGAAGGTACAATAAAAAAGCCAGAAGTATCTTGAAGCAGTTTTGCTTGACGTTGATCGGCAACCTGTCGTTTTCATCTGTATGTACATTATGTTATTTGTAATGTTTAATTTAAGGTCATGAGAGTCCCCAAAAAAACTGGTAATGTAAAAACAACATTTTAAATCTCATTATAAATCAAATTATATATAAACATCAGCCATTGATGTGTATGAAATGGACATTAAAAAGTATTGTAATCTGGTTTAAATTAGTTGCCTTTACTGATAAGTAAGAATTGATACAAATCTCCAAACTTTTTGAAATAGAGAATTACGTCAGTTGGTGCAAACAACGTTGACACATGCAATGCACCAATAGTACTTTTGAACAGATACTTATAGTTGCTCGTAGTACGGTAATGTATCTCTAAATGTAAGTTTATGTAACCAAAGACGCACGCTTTGTTGCTATTGGAAACCAGAAGGTCACTTGTATCGGCGACGCAGAAAATGGGGATAACTTTATCGGCTCCGGTCTGGTATCCTCTGCTTTTCTGAACCACGATTCGGAACAACATTTCCTTAAAAAAATAGTAATAAGTATCGATGTTATAAATATACGTTCTGAATTAATGCTTAAGATTTGATTGTAAACAGAATAGTATTTATTGTCAATACTCACAGTTAAAGCGTTGCTTAATGAATACATTTTATAAGTCGTGTTAGTTTGATTTATTAGAATACATATATAAGATTCATTTCAAACGAAAAAGAAAGGGACATGTTTTTTGATGAATATATACCTTTATGTCCGTTAAAAACGGACTGACCATTTTCATATGCCTCGGGCTTTGATATGCAAATAAACAATTACAATACAGGTTATAGTTAAAGCCACTTTAATTATTCAAGACATCCGCTTGACTGGCAGCCGCATACAGTATATTTAGAGAGTTCAATTACTGCAAAAGCTGATGCAGTTAATTGGTTATACCATGATAAAATAGTTTACAGTGCAATACATAATTTGACTGCTTTCGATAATACCACCAGAAGCGAGATTAAGTTTTTTGTGATAGTGTTGCGTTGTGATAAAAGTCCATATTAACGATACGCGTGTCCAAAACCCACGCCGGTAACTCAATTAGGCATCGCAACAGACACCAAAGAAATCACACACTAAATTCTTAGACAACTTTTAATCAAACACTGTATTTCATTCCATTGTAGGGAATGGATATCGTTTATAAGTTCTTGAACTTTTGGAATATTAATCAATATCTAAGAACTCGCATCAAAGAACACTGCACATTACATAACAGGACGTGATGTGAGTGGATGAAAAATTTAAATTTAATCTATGTACTATAAATTACTATATATCACTATATTACTAAATTTACTAGAAAATTTGAATTGATAAACAAAAAAATAACGAAACTACCACAAAAATTTGTTAATTATTACCCAAATGTGTGCATATAATGAAGTTATATTGCTTACAAATAATCAGTTCAATGACTGTTTTAGAACACATACGCTGTTTTTGCACGTATCCCCAGTAAATCCGATCATATAGTAACTTAGAACTATACACTAAAGGCATACCCATTTTATCCCGCACTCCTCAAAGTCGAATTCATAGAACGCAATTCCTGATGACGTCACACGCTTGCAGGCGTCTCCCTGGCCCTGGATGTACACAAGCCCGTTGTCGGCTGCGTCATAGGTCGAAATTACAAGCTTGGTCTGTGTACAGCTTTCCACGTTCACTAAAAGGTAAGAACAGTGAAAATTTCAAACAAGTATGTTTCAACTTTAAATATGTGGTTAAACATAGCAGATACAAAAAATGTTGTTTTTTTTTTCAAAACGAATCCAACTATCATGAAACAGTTCATAAAGGACACGCAGTATACGGTTATGTGTTAGCATGTCTTGGTAAGTTGTATCGATGCATTGATAGAAATGTTAAAAAGAAAACTTATTTATATAACTTGGGGCATAAGTATCTTACATAGTGGCTCAAACACTGCCTCCGTTGTCGTGAATAATGACGTCATCACACAAATCCATAATGCGTATTTCTGAAAAAAGTAGTTTATATTCATGATTATATGCTTAACATTAAGATATTCAAACGAGTACTCAATTCCAGTCCAAATAAATAAGTTCCAATAAACGAAGCATATTGTTCTTTCTAACATTTTAGATTTAAAAAACTTATGTTATTGATTACAAGACATGTGTAGCAGTTTAGGTCTATAAGCAATTGTGTGCGGGCCATAACTGTTGTATTGTCTTAAGCGACTGAAAAAAATGAAGTTTAAAACGCCGTTCAGATTCTGTTTAAACATTTATACAATCAGTATTACTACATTTTTAGAACATCGAATACTCCAAATTAACACAATAATAGTCTTAAAGTTGCTTATTATTATTTATAGGCCTTTTATAGAGAGTCTATCATTAAACCATGTAAACAAAATGAATATACGTGAAGCATACACATGTGATCGGATGCTTAAATGTGAGTGGCGCTCTGTGAAAAAGGAGTTAAATGCATGTTATGCATTCAGCGTTTATGATTTCGTTTAAAGAAAGTCTCATCTAACGAAAATCAACTTACGACCGAAAGTTTCGTCCCTGATAAGCATGTCCGGACTGCACAGGCTAATCTGGGACGACACTTTACGCACATGCATTAAACCCCCTTTTACCAGAACACGGCTCATATGTTTAATATATTTTTTTGATAATTTCACTGAGCATAATATTTTTTGTTTTTCACAACTTAAATTGTTACAAACTTTTTCTTCCGTACATCAATGCTGCATTTACGTATGTATTGAATGATAAGAAAAGTGCTGGCAGACATGGTAAAACAAATCGTGTGCAAACAAAGAATTAAACAAAAAACAATATTCTATAAAAAAAAATACACATATCTTCAAATACGTTATTTCGTGACGATAAATGTATTATGTATATTCATCCCACTTTCACAGCGAATTCGGTTGAATAAGACCGTTTTGATTAAATTTCTGGTATACTCAATGGCACGTGCAACGTTGTTAGGCTAAATTGTAAACAAATGTAGTTCCTTGTGTATAACAACTAAATGTTATATTGGTGTTATAAAACTTTTAGATTCGCAATTCAATATGAATAATAGTGTTAATAATAACGCACGACTCTTTGTCACAGAACGATATTCTGATTTTAAAAACTGATTATTTGATCAGCGGTTATTTTTGGAACGCGGAGTAATACACCGACCTTGGTTACACTACAGTCATTATCAAAGTACGACAAACACTCTTGAAAACGCGAAATTATCCAGTTAAACTAATGTTGTTTGAATAAACAGGTTTACTGAATAAAAAGTGGGATAAATAGAATAATAGGTGAGTGTTGATTATAGATAAGGTTTATCATGCTCGGCACGAAACGAAAAAGCACTCGACAAGGCTCGTGCTTTTTGTTTTCTAAGCCTCGCATGATAAACCTGATCTATGCACTAACCTATTATTCTCTATATTGACTTACTAAGGGTATACAGTTTTTATTCTCTTTTTGGCTACAGAATTGTAAGGTGTTATTTATTACAAGCTTAATGAAGTTATTAAAGGATGTTGTATAAAAAAATAGCTTACCATGATCGTGGAAAGGTTCGGAAATCCAAAACACCTGAAGCTAACTAAGTACGAGTACATCATTATTGCACAACTAAAATAATTTTAAGACATCAATTAAAATGAGGCGACCATTCTAGGCATAAACAACAACGAAATAATAATATAAAACAGTTATGTAGTCACATTTCAAATATAAAGCTTACGCATGCGCAGCCAAATATTACAGACGTGTGATATTGACATAATTGTATTAGCACCACAGTAACAAATTATCGTGAATATTTAAAATCGGCCACCATGTCTACGGAGTTGAACAATTGATATCACTTACTAATCGCGCAGGTGTTGACTGCAATAAATAATTAAGTACAATTATCAAACTACCAAAACGGCTGTTATGGAATTTAATAAGCTAAGTCGGTTATATGAGTATGTTTGTTCATACTATGAATATACAAGTATGCATGTCCGAAACGGGAAATATTATATGTGCAGGCTAATCGGGGGACGAAGCTTTCCGCTTTTCAGAAATCTTTTGTTTAAAGAAAGTTTCTTCTTAGGGAAAATCTAGTTTATGCGGATATTGTCGTCCCAGATTAGCCTGTGCAGTCCATTAGTGGTGAAAACTTTACGCACTTGCACTAAACCCCATTTACACAGAGCACGGCTCATACATAATATATATTCTCGTTGTTTTACATAGACGTGAACAACAATAAATTCAATTGAATAAACCCTTCATGCATCCGATCATCTTTAATGAAACAAATGCGTGTTATCGCAAATTCCCATCGATTCGCGCCGTATGCGCTATTTTTATCATTTTATTTTCGTACTAGTTTGAAAAAAGGTAATTGTAAAGTTAAATAAATATTAACTATAAACGGATGAGATAGAATATTTACATTGAATTCTATACTGAACACTTGAAATATTTATTCTGATAGAGCGTAATGGGGTTTATTGTTCCTATATCAGTATTTCTTTATTGATTAAGAAAAACGAAACAGTTCCGTATTCTTTATTCTAGCAGAACACTTGTTGCTTTAAAAGATGTAGTTGGTTAGGGCTGACCGGAGGATCGGACCTGAGACCCTTACGCTTAAGCGCCTATTTGTTTGGCTTTCCTTATGTCTGTCTGTCCGTCGGTCCGTCCCTCCGTCCTTCTGCCCTCCTTTTAGCCCGCCTTACCGTCCAACGGTCATTACGTCCGCTCGTCCGTCCGTCTGCCTTTCTATATTAAATATTATTGCCAAATAACCTCTTATTATTCTTTCCTTTTCTTATATTATTGATTTATCGAAATATAAAAATAAGTGTTGCAGAGAAAGTAAACTTAAGATGAACTTGTAACTGTTCGTTTCTGCGCGAGATATAAGATGCTAATGCTCCAAATTTGATGACATGTGATATGAACTATCACTCACTATAGGGTTGACATAGGCATCGTTATCAGAATGTTATAGACCAATACCGGTATAGGGCCTTATTGCCTTTAGATTATAAATATTAATATTATGACAATTCTAAATAATCGATTGTTTTTGTGCGATATCTCAGGAACTATTGATCCGAAATGGTTGAACGTTAATACATGTATTAACTTTCATTTTAGTAGATATATGCATAATTTGAGGTCATTTCGCTCCACTGATTTTTTTTCAGGGAATTATTGCCGTTAAAATACGTACTGTTTACCGCGTATACTCGGTGTCTGATCAAATGAACTAATTATCCAATTTTGACGAAATGTAACATGCAGTAACCCTATGGAGTTGACATACACTAATGTCAAGTTGTTCCTCTGCGATGAGTTTACAGAGGATTAGTGCCCCTTGTATAATACTTGTTTCCGAACAATTAATCGATACCTTAACAAAACGCATCGCCGGTGATACTACACGTTTTCTCGTATCGCTTGCAAAAACTTAAGGTAGCGCACCCCTAATGATTTCCCTTGATTTATTTTACGATCATTGCCGATCTTCAATGATCGGTTATTTCCGAGAAATGCATTTTATTTTGATATATGTTTACGTAATTCCTTTAGAATACATTATTTTCACAATAAATATTGACTTTGATCAAAATATCATCTGAAAAAATACGATTTTGTGATTTCTTCAAAGATCGACGAGCTTTTTTACCTGTTTACTTATCGATGTGTAATTTAAGCTAGCACAAATGGGAAGTTGTCGTGGCCGAGTGGTTAAGGCGATGGACTGCAAATTTTTTGGGATCTCCCGCGGAGGTTCGAATCCTGCCGACATCACATACTTTTTGCGACGCGTTTTATTTCTTTTCTAACGTAATTTGATTTAATATAGCATATATAATATGTTTATTGTTAAATATGTTGAAAATTGTATGCACATCCTTCAATTTTTAAAATCAAAACGACGTTATGGCTAAATTGGGTGATCTACTGCTGAAAATACGAATGATGCATGTTGTCTTTTAATTTTAATTTAAAAAAGTAAACGGTAAATCTGTCTATTTCTTGGTATTTTTGCTGTTTATAGTGTTTCTATAAAAACTACGTTTAAAATATAACTTTAATGATACTATTTTGAATTTTATGACACTTTGTTTTTAACCGACTCAATTTTTACTTGGCTGAAATAACTAACATTTCATGTCGCTCTTCCATAGATAAAAATTATAAAAAAATAAATGTCTGTAAAAGAATACTTATTTCATCTTGTTTAAACTTTAAACACCTTTACTGCATCTGTAAACACCAACTGCATGCCCATATTTGGAAATTTGAATGAATTATGGAACTTTTATATACCCCATGGGTGAAAATAAACTTGACAAAAGCCGAGCGTGGGGGTGGTTTTGAAAAAATCGGTATTTTTTTTTTTAAAGCATGGAAAGCCTACCTACAAATTTGCATGTAGTTCAGAGAAATGATGCTGATTAAGAAAATAATCAATTAGATTATATTTGGATATGTGCCCATTAGAGGTGCGCTACTTTAAATGTGTCGTTGGGTATTATAATCAAATCTGCACTGAATAGTATTTTTTTTCAACAGTGAAATTGTCGTTCTTACATTAATGATTGCGAATGCACAATCAAAACTACATGCATGAATAGTATAAAATCTTTTTTCGTTGATATTCTGTTATACTTTCTTCTGAACGTGTGTTCTAGTTTTCTATTCATCGATATTTTATTATCCTAATGGATAATTTAAATGTAAACTCTACGTAAATTTAAACGTAATATATTCGATTCGCTTGTATATAGCCAGTTATCTCGTGAATGCGGTCGCATGGGTTGCAAGGTTCGAAGCCGAGGCTTATTAAAAATTATTTTTAACGGTGTGATACATTTGTCATTACTAGCGAGCATACTTTGATGTCAAATTATTATAATTTTGTATTAAATGTATGCGTTTACTTGTGCACAATCACGGCCGTAAATCACGGGCGCCACATATTTTTGAGATGCTAACATTAATGAGCCAATGCTTCTTCCGATTTGGCGCAAAGGACCGGATTTTTTTTAACTTCTTAATTCTATAGTGGGGATATGTTTTACATCTGTGTTCAAAATATTTTGCATTTAAACAAAACGGACAATGAGGTTAAAATTAATTCAACCACAAATGTACAAAAGCATACAATCATAATCAATTTTGAAACGTGAGGACTTTTATAAGTTGTGGAATGTTTTTTAGTAGTTTTTTATCGTTAAACATTTATATCAAGACTCATCGTATTATGCGTGTATTATGCGTGTATTATGCGTGCGTTTGTTTTTGGCGTTAAACCAAACTCGTATATTTATTTAGTTTTGTTTACAACAAAGTACTTTTCAAACTGAATCGTGAACGTTTGAACGCGATCCATCCAGTAGTTAACCCATTTATGCCAAGTAGACTCTTCCATCCTTCTAAATTGGATCAATTTATTTCCAAAATTAGGGATGTCCAGTATATTTATTTCTTTATTTGGAATATTTCTACAGAAATTTCTTTAAGCAAACAGCGCAGATCCTGATAAGACGCCGCATCTGGGTTTTCTCTGCAGAGAATGTAGTGTTTCTAATCAATTTGATAAAAAGTTATCAAACGATTTAAATGAGTCGGATTTTCCCGATTTGTTCACCACTTATTCATGACTGTGGTAGTATTAAGTACGCCTTAGTTTGGTTTAGGATGGTAAATTAGCAGCTATAACATAGAAAAAACATTAAGAAGACAATGGGTTCAAACCTGTTTGCAATTAAAGCATCATTCAGACATATTAATATTCATCCAAATTGAACCAATATCGCATAATGTATTTAAATTTACATCAACGAGTATTTAGACGTTATCTTTAAACGTGTACACCTGGTTACATGTATTTTAAAACGCACACTGATGAATTTACATATCAGCTTGAATTCACAAAGTTTACGACTATGAAAGTAAAACACTAGGTATTAAGTTAGAAGTAGAGCTTAATGATGCACGGCAAGGATCACACAATAAACGAGTTGTGTGTGTGTTTCGTGCACTTCACTCAAACCCACATATCCCTTCCTTAAATAAAACAAATGCAATACGCTATTGTGCTTGGTCTATAGTTTCTACCGATTGTCCGAACAATCACTGGCATATCCTTTCACTCAACTTGTTATATCAGCATTTATATTTCTTTTAACAGCAGACTTGCGTCTGGTCTCTCCTCTGGATTCTGCATCCAACAGCTCTGTACAACACGTGCTAGGTTCTCCGGCATTGCGTACTTGGTATTGCAGTCGGGATGCGGTCTGCTTGTCGCTGATCGCCCCTTATTCATATCGACAGCTGCCCGCCTTTGAAGACGATTATAGTTAAAGTGGCAATATTCAAATTTTCTCATAAAGGTATACCTTTAGAAATTATCAACATATACTCTTATAAGTAAATACGCATTTTACTTCTACTTGTGGTTGAAAGAACAATAAGAACACTATTTTCTGTAAACATGAGTTACTTTTTTGCGTTTGGGTATTGAAGTCTGACTTGACCCTACCTTCCATGCCAAAGTTCCTACAGCAAAGTTCCCAGGTTGAATATATCTGTGTGTTCACCAATGTTTTGATGCGCCAAAACTTCCGGCGCCAAGAATTTCGTGCCATTAT
Source organism: Dreissena polymorpha (assembly GCF_020536995.1). Classification (NCBI taxonomy): domain Eukaryota; kingdom Metazoa; phylum Mollusca; class Bivalvia; order Myida; family Dreissenidae; genus Dreissena; species Dreissena polymorpha. Next base: position 99,576,063 of record NC_068361.1, on the reverse strand, counting down.
CTATGTTAGTATCCGGTGTACAAGTCGGTCCGCAAAGTTTCACATTACCATTTTGTAGCTGTGAATATATAACGATTATGTACAAGAGTATTTATTAAGGCTTGCGTACTAGATTGAAGATACAATTAAATACACGCATATGCCCATTGAGTTATACCCAACGACATTTAAATATATAAACAATGATACCATGTAAATGCGCTGTCTTACCAGAACGTTTTTCAGTTGTATTTTACTGTGCACATATCCTTTCCAAAGTATATAAAACATCGCAGAGCAAATTGCCATCCCTGTCCGGCAAAAGAAATCTGAGGCTTCTGTTCTGGATGTTTGAGATATATTTCTAAAGAGGACACGTGTTTCAAAACATTTATCGAGAACATAATATCAACCAATAATCCAAATGTGTAAAATAACATTTATTTATGTCATGGATATGGTGGCACATACAATTTAGCACAAACAATAAATACATTGCTATTAGGTGTTTTAATTTTCTTCTTCTAAAATTTTTCCTTCTATTTAAATTAGGTAATTGCACAACATTTTAGAACTACCAATTATAAAAACCTGTTTAATTGATATTGATAAACAAAAAAAATATCAATAAAACTTAAATGATTTGCCTTCAGTGATTTTGGCATGAATTTTCAAGCTTTAAATATTCATGAAGTACACTATAATCAAATTCAATAGCATTGGTTATGTTTCAAGCCATCAGTTACCTGCATGTATGTTGAGTATTGGCTCCTTAGCAAGTATTAAACAAAGTGTTATCTCTGTTTCATCTTATATACCGGTCACTACAAAAATAATTAACAACAGTTATCAAACAGGTATATAAAAATAATCAATTATGAACAATGACAATTTGGGTGAATAAATCACTTGAAAAGGCTTTTGAATTGTCCAAATTATAGTGATCTTATTTTTAAATGTACATAATTAAAGGGGTAGAATGATGTTTAATACCTTATTATATTTTGAAAAATAATATTTAATTTAAACAAGACTGGTTTACATGGTTGCTTGACACATTTGTTTGTATAATGTGTCCATTTTATAAACGCTCATTAAAACATTTGGATACCTAAAAAAGAAATTGTCGCTACGGAGACTTTTAGTATGCATGGGACAATTGGTAGTAGTAATAATATATAATGAAATGTACATAAATATCCACGATACACATGCACACTATTACTAAGAGGACTTTAGTGAAGTTAAAATTTCATGGAAGTAGGTTGTGTGTAGGCATAAGTTTGACTCCCACTAAAGGCATCTATGTAAAACAAAAATTACATCTTTTTTTAGATAAATACCGTTTTGAAAACAAAGAATATGCATTGTCATGGGTAAATACTTTTCATTTGCCCCTTTAAACAGTTTGGATTTTCTGATAAGATCATTCACTCAATTAACAAACTTTGATTCAAAGAGGTGAGGTTTTTTGGAGCCTAAAATCTTTTTGTGCCCACTGATGTCTAAAGATTCTGTTCAAACCTTTTGAATCTTTTTATTTTATCATAGAACAATTTAACATTTATAAAGGCGTATGTGTCACTGCTTAAATTGTTTTCAACAGAAAGGGTCAACGGGGCTAAAGATAAATCACAGACCAGAATGATAATAGACCATGATTGGTAGTGCTTTTGTCATTTAATTATGGCTAGTTAATTCAGACAGTTTAACGAGATATGATCCATTGTTTAAATATGCTCTGTAACTGAATGATCCCAGAGCCCAAATTACAGCAATCATGGCAGAGGCCCATTTGTTATTATGCTGCAAAAAAGTATCACCGCTCCAGGGGATTTGTTTTTAAGTTTAAACATAAGGCATTTTTAAATACAAAGATTTTGAGATATTCTTTTTAAATCGTATGGTTTGGAAGGAGGACGTTCTTTTTAAAATATTTATCCAATACTTAAGCTGCAAAGTCGTTTTCGTTAAAAATCGGGTCCGGTATTCGGTCCCAAATCGGGTCCGGTATTCGGCCCCATTCCAAATGGAAAAAAGTGACGTAGCAAGCTCCAAGTGCCATTCTAAGAACCAGTCATATATATTGCACAGTGCTTCGCGACGCATTTTTTTGTGGTTTATATGCATTTAACTGGCTTCAATCCTTCTGATCATCGTAAATCCGATTCGGGGAAACACACGACCGTTGCTTGTTCCTTGTCAAGATTGTATGCAACAAGAGATGTGTTCGTCAGAAACACAATGCCCCCTACTGCGCCGCTTTGAAATATAATATCATTCGCCAGGTATAGAAATCATCCCCCTTTAACCTTATTACTTCCCTTGGATTTTGTTTTTTGACCTTTAACATTGAAGGATGATCTTGACCTGTCACCACTCAAAATGTGCAGCTTCATGAGATACACATGCATGCCAAACATCAAGTTGCTATCTTCAATATTGCAAAAGTTATGGCCTATGTTAAAGTTTTCGAACCGAAGACTGACAGACAGACAGTTCAACTGCTAAATGCCATCCTACCGCGTGGGGAGGTGGGTCTGTAGACAGTCAAAAATGACCAAGTCAGACATCGCTGACTACCAAGGCCTGTGGTTTATCAAAGAGATCATAGCCACAGTTCATCATGTATCTATGTATAAGTCCATAGGTAAGTAATGAAATCAAACCAACCATGCACAAATTAGTACAGAAATGAAATGATTTTATATCATTTAAAAAAAACTTTTACAAATCAATCATTTAAGTTATAAATAAACAAAATACAAAATCTTAAATTCTTAATAAGGAAGTTTATAATATGAGATTTATAATGATATAAATTACTTCCCTTGAAAGTAATTGTCTCTAACAAATCTCTATTTTTTTAATAGTAGCAAATAATTATAAGCCACTACCGTGACTGTAGCCTGACAGGTAACTTAAAGTACCTAAGATACTTGTATGTCCAAAAGTGTCATTGTGTGCTTGTCTTGACCATAAAATGTCATTTTGATTATGCTTCAGTTGTATGGTTTCATATTATTATATATATAATAAGTATCTCCCTTTAAAGCTTATTTCTTCCCTTAGATTTGTATTTTCGACCTTAGACCTTGAAGGATGACCTTGACCTTGACCTTTTACCACGATGTGTTTGTCAGAAACACAATGCCCCTTACTGCACCGCTTTGATTTATTTAAAAAAATATAATTTGGCAGGTCAGATAATTATCTCCATTTAAGGTTATTACCTCCCTTGGATTTGTATTTTTGACCCTAGACCTTGAAGGATTATATTGATCTTGAAATTTTACCACTCAAAATGTGCAGCTTCATGAGATACACATGCATGCCAAATATCAAGTGGCTATCTTTAATACTTCAAAAGTTATGGCCAATGTTAAGGTTTTTTTCGGACGGACAGACAGACTGACATACTGACTGAAGGAAAGTTCAACTGCTATATGCCACCCTACCGGGGGCATAACAATTAGCAGTAGAGGCGGCTGTTTCAACGATTAAATAACTTGTAATGTTAAAAAAAACTCAAAAAGCTTTCAGCAATTTTAATAGAAAGTTTTACCCCATTTTTATAGAACAGTTTTGTTAAGTTGTTATTTTATTGTATTTAATATTGTTCAAAATTGTGCACGTCATTATAATAAAAATTAACTCTATACAGTGCAGAAGGTATTTTCTATTGTTTGGTTAAAGAAGAATAAGGTCCGGGAAAACCTTGTAAGGTCCAGTGAATTTTAAAATGTTTTCGGACCTCGTGTCAAGGGTTGGCACCAATCGACCGCCCCCGGTTTTAACCGGCGGTTTTTACCGGTTAAAACCGCCCTGGTCAATACTCCCTAAGTGGTCATTACTGGTCAATACATGGTCGATTGAACTTTACCCCCAATTTTAATTTATATTCCATGCCTAATTAAACAATATTGATAATATAAATTAAACAGACATGTTGCCAATAATGTCTTAAGATATTAATACCCACTATTTTATACCTGTTCATGCAATTTGTAGGCCAATCTCTCAAAATTTTGCAAATAAGTCAAAGTTGGTCAATTGGATTTTTCTGGTTGATTGAACTTTTTTTCAATTCTAATGAATTATGATGCTTAGATAATTCTGTGCTTGATTCATCAAGAACCTGTCAATTACTGTGTATGAGTTGTTCCTCATACCCCACTGTCCCCACAGTCTTCTAACAGTCTTCTCACCTTTACAGGTTGGGGCACCCATAACTGATAATAGGGCCTTAAATGGCACCTTTTTGACACAATCCTTACTTGTCATGTATTCTTGCATTGATTTCTTTAAATACTTTTTAAACAAATAGTGAAAAAAACTTTATTTTTTATTGATATAAGAATATAAAAACATAATAAGAAATAATTATTAAAAGAAAAAAAAATAATTGAAAAAAAGAGTAGACCCACAATTGGAAACATTATTTGTTGGCAACATCAAGAACTTTGATTGTTTATTCATGTGAATACCAAATGAACTTTTTAATATGAAAGGGAAAAAATCCCTCTTAATACAGAAAGGAAAAAGTAAGAAGTAACTATTAAATTAATAGCAAGTACAATGTAATGTTCTTTTGTGTGAGTGATATGAAATAGCCTAAGGGCAGATTTTCTTAATCGTCAATATCAGAGACATAACACTGCATGCATTTTATTGCCAACTCAGAGGCCAGATTTATAACCCTAGAATACACAAGAGTTCTGTTTGTCCATCTGCTTATCAAATAGATATATCAATAGATAAGTGAAATGCTATGGTACATACAATAGTAATAATAATTTAGTAACAGATGTGATACACTGAGATAAAGATATTGCCTTAGTCCTTATGTATTTGAGACTGTTTCCATAAATAATTGTAATAGTCTCGGGTTCAATTTAATTATTAAACCTAAAAAGGCTTTTGGGATCAAGGCAACTCAAATATAAAATAATTAAATCCTTTATTAATTACTCTATTATTAAATATTCTATTAAATACAAAGCTGGGAACTATCTATAAAGTGGGATACTAGATTCCCATAATACCTTTGTAAGACGATGTCCTACGTCGGAGCAATGACTTCTTCAATGGAAGATGACTTCCCAGAGTACAGAGTATAAACAAAATATGAATGTCAAAAATATAACAATGTACAAACAAACCTACTCCCACCCTCAACTAGAATTTAAGTATAAGAAACACCCACCCAACACGAAAAATACACAAACCCCTTAAACAACATTATATTAAAGATTTACTAACAAAAAGGGAAATAATTAATTAAAAGGGAGCACAATACGTCCTATTACATAATAAAGAAGTAACTTTTTACAGCTTTAAATATTTTTTTACCATCAATAACTCAGAAGTTTATCAATTACAGAATAATTATTGATTTAATACAAAATGGCTCCTTTGTAATGTTTTAAATGCTACAATTTTCAATCGACCAGTATTGACCAGTAAAGACCAGTTATGACCAGTATTGACCGGTTTTAACCGGGTATTGACCGCCGGCCCGGTCAATACTCAATTGACCGGTCAATATGCCAAATCTGCTCGTGTCCCGTAAGATTATTTAGTGTTTCGCATGGGTTGCAGTACTATGGTTTACAATTAACATCAATCCACATCATTCTGGGATCACAGAGTAAACATAAAGATAAGAAGGTACTTGGGTCATTAACCAGCTGTTACCTATTTTGCCACTGTACAACTGCAGGTGTTAAAAATATGGTACACATCATTAAATTGTTGTTAATAGCTGTGAATGTACCTCCATGAAAAATTGCAATTATAAGGTTGTTTCATGGCTAAGTTGCCATGTATACGCTTATGTTAAAGCACAACACAATATTGTGATTTTTAGTGTCCAATATTTACAGTTCAATTACAATTACAAAAAAAATGGTCTAACCTTAAACAATTATGTAATACCACAAAACTATCATTGATATACCAAGAAACATAAGGCATTTATATTTGCTAGCTATTTAAGAAATAACCAACTATACAGTGATTTTTTATTTTTTAGATTCATCAGCCTGTGACTTTTTCATTGAGAAAAAAAGCGCGATAGACCATGAAATTGGGAAAATAAACATTATTAAAATGATATAAATATAACAGTTTACCTATTGTTTATCAGTGTGTGTGTAATTGCTTTCTAAATTTTATATTATAAAGTGCTAGGCAATTAATTGCTGTATAATAAACTTAATGAACCAATTATTGAGTTTATTGGAAAAGTAAAGCATACTTTTTGGGAATTTTTTGTCAGAATTTGGGGGAAAATGCTACTTTTTGCCATTGGGAAACGGCCTCTTTTTACTTTTTGCAATCGGAAAACAGCCTGTAAGAGCCTAGAGGCTGTTATTTTGGGTGAAAACAATATCAATGCTATACAAGAAACTTACGCAATGGAAGACAAAGTCAAACATTGTGGGACAGATATTTGAAAAAATATGTGAATAGTTTCAGGCTGTGCATGTGTGGAATTCATTTCATAGCTACTAACAGAACTGTTCTTTCTGCATTTTGTGGTCAACGTGCATCTATATTTGTATGATATTTATATAAATATACTTAGTCTAACTTTAGTCTTAGCAATAAAAATGCTATGGACTTACCTCTTTCTTGAACAGCAGAATGAGACAGATTCCCAAGTTCTGGCCGTTGTGAAGCAATGGAATCTCTGTTTGAAAATGAGCACTGAAATAAAAATTCAATAATTCAATATTTTAAGATTTTATTAGATCTACTACAGGGTTCTTTAATTTATGTTTATTCTTTTTTTCTAACTAGAAAAGTCATTTTTCCATACCCTATTTTTTTCTAAATTGTGTTCTATTGACTATTGTAGAATGGGTTAATGGGGGGGATTTACAGGTGAGTATGCTAGCTTTATTTTGTTCAACGTTTAAATTATTATTGGATTGACTAATCAATCAATTGAGAGAACAAAACACTTCATATTAAGTGGCCGTATAAACAGGAAAAGAGTATACATCGGAACAGGGACCTATCCAGGTCGGAAATAGGTGACGTCAAATGTGGGTCAAACTAAGTTATTGTTAGATGATAAATGCTGCATCGCAAACGTTAAGTATATTGAACAAAAAATGGATTTGGCTAATAGCAAATTATTGATACGGAAAGATGAGAAATCTAACTAAATTTCGAAACCTTAAAGATTTCTTAATTGTAGTATACCACGTTTGCCTTAATTTTTATGTAAGCCTAACAATATTTTCTTAATGCACACAATTCGTAATGTTTTCAAAAAAGTAGCGCTGTTTAATCTTGATATGATCATCAAACTTACCTGTTCCAACTGCCTGTCACATGCTCCAGGCGAATCAGCCATTTATTGGAATTATTCCTCCAAACAAACAAACAAAACGCAAATCTCACTGACTCGACCAAGCGTCCGCCATTACTATGTAAGCTATTCTTGGAAACGCAGCATCGCTGATGCTGATAGGCGTCACGTGACTACTTTTTGTAAGGAATACTCTGATTGGTTCCTACCATTCGGCATGTTCATAGTCTGGCAAGCATTGTTTATGAACTACTCACAATCACAGAAAGTGGGTCTTGGTCAACAGGTGTTTCGTCATCATTGACTGAGTCGTTTCCAAAGTTCAGTTCTTCTTCTTCACTGACTGCATGTTTTTTACTTTTCTTTTTTAGGCTTTTTCCGTAGGAATTAGCCAAGAAGTTTTCCAAATGATTTTCCAGAAGTTGCCATTATTTTCATTAAATATTTATTTCACAAAAAATAGTTGGTTTTAAATGTTATATCTATAATTAATTACAATTCAATAGCACGTCTATGTGTTGAGGTTATAAACAAATATCGTTATGTATGTGTGTGTATGTATGTGTGTGTGTATGTATGTATGTATGTATATGCATATATGTATGTATACACGCACATGAAAAACATGAAGAACATGTTTATATGTATGAGAAACTAGTGTAAAAGTCACTGAACATTTAATAGTATGGTGTTATGATGGTTATCTACAAAATGTATGCGATTTGATATTTGTAAAAAATATACTGAGGACATGAAGAAACTATATTGTAACATATACATGTAGTATAAACACTCTACATACATGTCGGAAGAGACTTAGAAAGAGAAAAGAAGTTCTAGAGAAGTTCTGTAGCAAAAACTATGTTTCGAATCGTTTGCTATCGATAATATATTTGTGTACTGCCTCAGCAATATTGGTATTAGTTTGATAATTTAGAATGCTATCTCCATATACGATCGTTTGGACAGAGGGGACGGAATAAATAGATATAGTGTTCAGAAGTTCTGCACGGATATTTATATAAAGCTGTCATTCAAAGAAATAATGAAATGGTGATTCTCTTTGACCGCATTGACATAGAGGCGATGCAACTACGTTACGCCTGAATAGATGTTCATTTAGCGCACTACAATTAGTTCTAATGCGTGTGTGTACAATTTTAGAGCGTCTCTTTCCATAGAAATAGGTGCTTCTCTAAACTGCATTTTGTACATAATACTAACTTATGTTTTCGTCGTCTTTGACTGAGAGTTTCCCAACCTATCTCATTATAAAGATCCTCCAGTGACACTAATCGAGTACAACCAGTTGATATACGAACTGCCTCTTTTTGAACTTTCTCTAATTCATCCTTTTCATATTGCGTACAATTGTCAAAAATAACATTTGAATACTCAAGTATTGGTCGTACGAATGCAAAATATATAGTTTCAAGAGATGTCCTATCAAGCATTGATTTGAGACGACGCATTATATTAATACGCTTCCATGCCTTTTCTTTAATGAACGTTATATGTTCATGCCAAGTACAGTCATTTGTCAAATATACTCCTAAATGTTTGTGGATGTTTACTATAAGTATGTCAACGTCTCCCATTGACAGCGGAGGATGATGCGGTTTATTAATTTTACGAGATATAAGTATTGATTCGGATTTGGAGGGATTAAAATGTACTAGCCATTGATCAGCCCATCGTGACATTTTATCTATGTCTGATTGTAAAACAGCTGCAGTTTGATCCGGCGAGTTAACTATCATAAAGAGACTTGTATCATCGGCAAATAGGTTTATTTGGGCTTGTATATCAGCTACTTTGTCATTGATGTAAACAAGAAATAGAAGGGGACCTAATATAGACAACTGTGGAACACCAGCGATAATTTCTGCAGGAGTTGATTCTGCTCCTGGTAGAATGACTTTCTGTTTACGATTAGAAAGATAATTTGATATAAATGCTAATAAATCTCCCCGAATGCAAGCTGCTTGAAGTTTGAACAAAAGACCCTCATGCCAAACTATGTCAAATGCTTTACTTATATCGAAAAATACAACTCTGACTTCAAGACCATTGTCTAAAGCTTTGCAAAATGTATCATAAATATAGGTTAACTGATTAACTGTCGAATCGCCAGGCATGAAGCCAGATTGAGTCCGTGTAAAAACGGAATTAAAACGCAGGAAATTAAAAAACATGTGTGTGGATTATTCGTTCAAAGACCTTTTCGATAGTATTAAGCAAGGATATAGGACGATAATTCGAAACAAGAGCTGTGTCACCCTTTTTGAAGACCGGACACACGTTTGCAATATTCCAACATGAAGGCATTTTACGAGCAGAAAGACATGATCTGAACAGTTCACACAGGGGAGAGCTAAGTTGATACATTGCTTCCCTTAGGATACGATTATCGATTCTATCAGGTCCGGAAGCTTTTCCTACATTTAAACATTTAATTGCGTCGATGGCTTATTCCTGAGTAATATCAATTGAATTTAAGGACATAGCTCAGAAGACTTCAATTTATTGGCCATATTCTTAAAGTAATCAAATTTAGAATTTCGCAAGAGTAGGACAACTTCATTTCTTGCATGTCTAAAATTTGACCAGTGAAGTTCGGTATTAACCTTTTTGGCTTTTCTATAAAATCGTTTTCGGTGTCGATTTTTTTTCTTAATTTGATTATTCATCCATGGTGAATCACGTGGACGTTTACATTATGTTTTTGTTAGGGATGCACGACTTTGCTTTTTGTAAAATAGCATGAGTAATATTATCAGCATATAAATCAATATCATCACATATTAAAAGATGCCATTGTATATCAGTAAAAAGACTACGTAACCTATCGTAATCCCCAATATCATAACGCCAAATATGCCGATAAAAAGTTTTTGCTAAGGGTTTATGGAATTTCAAAATTCCAAAGATAGGACAATGATACCTTATATTTTGATCCAGAAGAGGTTCTCCAATTCCAGAAAATATGATATGGTTCTGGTGAATTGCACAAATTAAGTCAATTATTGAAGATGTTTGCTCTGTGTGGTGAGTGGGCTGATGTATAAGCTGTGTAAGGTTACATTTTTGACAAAGGTTTTCTACTTTTGATAATGATGATGGTGTGAGGAGATTCAGGTTAAAGTCACCTGTAATAATAACGTCATTTATACATGTATCACAATCAACCCAAAAGAGTCTTCAATTGCTCTCATATACGCTGAATCTGCACTTGGCGGCCTATAAAATACTCCAAAATGGATTGATTTATTTTTGTTAAGAATAACTTCAATCTATATACTTTCAATATGATTCAATTCAAGATCACTTCTTCTTTTAAAAGCAATATTTTCATTTACATATATTATAACACCTCCGTGTGAATCAAGGGGGCGGTCTTTGCGGATTGGCATATGGAATCCATTGAACATGATGTCACTAGATAATACTGAGTCATTTAACCAGGTTTCAGAAAATGCAATTATGTCAAACTCATGAAGACCAGTGTTAAGTATGTCTAATTTATGCACCAAGCTTTGGACATTGTAATGTACAAAAGATAAGTGATTCGTCGCTGAAAGATTACGAGTAGGTGAATAACTATCTGTATCTGTGTGTATCGATGATTCGGAAAATGAGGGTCCTGGGTTTGGATGGATATCACCTGACTGTAACAAGATACCAGCTAACCAAAGAAGTGTTCCAACAAACTTGAAGCGATAAAGGAGCTTTATAAGAAGTTGAATATCATCATGTATGTGCGTTCCTAACAGAAAATGCCTTCGCGGATGTTCCACAGTAGTTGATGCATTTATCGAATTATATACGCTAGTACGCAGAGAAATAAAACTTAATACATTTAGCCATATTTGGAAGACATACAATAGGTGAAGCAGTAGCGAAAATCTTACAGGCGTCCTGTATGTACTCATGACAGCGTTTCCAAACATGTGTTTACTCTTAAACATTATGAATTGTTCCAATAAGGACGAGATGAGACTGAAACGCTGATATAATTCGTTTCATAATACAACCAGTAAAGCCATATAATGGTACGCATATTTCTGCTGTTTGGTAACAACGTTTGCAACAGAACTGGAAATAAGGAAGTGATAGATCACAGAGGAGAAAGGAAAAGAGAGCAGGGAAGAGGCATAGGGTGAAGCAAAATGTTATGTTTGAAGAAAACATATTGTCAAATAAACAATTAGAAGTAGTGCTGGGAGTACTATTAGTCTAAACACGTTCATTTACCTAGATTAAGTAAATTGAACATGGACAGTAATCTGTTTGGACAAATTCAGTCTTGATAAAGTAAACAATGCACATAAATAAATATAATGGGAATGTTGTATGTTTAAGTATAGGTTATACTTTTCCTAAGTGTATATTTTACAAATATCAAATCGCATACATTTTATAGATATCCATCATAACACAGTACTATTAAATGACAAGCGACATTAACACTAGTTCACATAATATAAATATACAATCATTTACACCCATATACATATACATGTATACGTTTTTGAACTATCGCTGTCAATTTATACATGTATCTATCTTAAACATTTCTTCTCAATCTTTCTTTTTTTATCTATAAACTACTATATCTCCTTATCAAAATAATTTCATTGTTGTTATATGTATAAGTAAACCAATAATGTTCGCTTGAAAACATGCAACTTAATATAACCCGTTTGGAGAAGAACTATATAAGACGAAGTCTTCCGTTCTAATCCAAATCAAACTTGTGTGTATGCAATTGTTTTATGTGTCATGTGTAAATGCATTCTTGTTTGAAATAAATGCGTTTAAACTAACAAATATCGTTCATGTTCTTATACCACACACACAAACCGAACATCACACTATTTTGGACATTTTGCACTGCGTATCATATTGCAAGTTCAGCCATGTGCTTTTCAATACAACCACACACAAAAGATTATTTGCTATCGATACATCGTAATTAACGACCAGCTTCGATGAATAATGAAGTTACAGTCTGAAAACCAGTACATACAAACTGCCTTTGTTCGTATAATGTAATAAAAAATGTATCAACTGCTATTGAAATAAACAGCATTACGTTCATACTGCTTTTACCAGCATGAAGTATTGATAATAATTCATAACTAACCCGCTCGAATTATTTGCCGGCGTTGCATGTTACATTTTTTTGTATCGATTATATCGACAAGCTTAATACTTGTAAGTTTACCTACAGCAAATTGTCGTTTTCAAAAGACAAACAGCTTAAATATTGACTTACTAGTATCATGGGGTTGACGAGAATAAAGTATCTTAAAAATATGTTTGAATGTATTACACTTGCAATAAATTAAGCGTTATTTTGTCACAGTTTTATGTCTCCCAGTCTATACTTGGGGACATATTGTTTTTGCCATATCTGTTTGTTGGTTTGTTTGCGTCAAACTTTAACATTGGCCATAATTTTTGCAATATTGAAGATAGCAACTTGATATTTGACATGCATGTGTATCTCATAGAGCTGCACATTTTTAGTGGTTAAAGGTTAATATCAAGGTCATCCTTCAGGGTGAAAGGTCAAATATATGGGGGCATAGTGTTTCACAAACACATCTTGCTCTTAAATGGTTTTCACTACAGACAATTTACCGTGAACGTGTTTGAAATATACTGATTGCATACGCGATTATTAATGGGCACTAACGAGAACATGTAGAGCGTCATTTGAAGGTCTCGGGTTCGAATACCCAGACCGGCAAACTTTTTTTCAAAGTTTTATTTTTCTTACTAGGAAACAAAACTAAAATAAAATTGTGAAAAATATGGCTTATTCGTCTGGTAATAATTCCCGGTCTTTTCATGATGGAAAACGTGTTTAACAGTTCAAGTTTTGGAGAAGTAATTCTTTTCTGATCTGGGCATAAATAATATAAACCTTTATTCCACTGTGAGATGATAATGAACTATTCATCATTATCATATATACAACATAAGTTTGCACAGTTTAACTATTATGCAGTAAAACTGGGTAATTCTGAATAGCATCGCTTAGTTTAGCAATATGAACTGAGCAATATGAGTTACTTCGGGCCCGATTGCTTTCGTTTGCAAATAATGTATTCCATGTAAATTATTATACTTATAGGCAAATTCTGAAAGTTTATATAATTTAACCTGATTTATATAGAGCCCTTTTCATGCAAGAGTGCACGTTCAAAGGCGCTTAAATATTATATGAATAAGATATGTTTCATAGGTCACTGCAACATATAGAATTATCAATTGTGCCATGGGTAACAAACAAGGGTGCTCTTTAACACACGTGTGTGCTTTAGTTGCCTTTACTTCAAGTGTTAACCCTTTTTCATTCACGCATATATAATTCATGTTTGCACAAATATATAGCAAAATAAGTCTTAATTTAAAAACATTTATTTTCATAAGCAGGGTTGCATAAACATTTGACATAAAACATAAAACATAAACAGTTTTCTGATTGTGTTGGATACACAAAATATTTGTCCTGACAAATAACCAATAATATTCTTATCCGACGATTTAATTCTCAATGTCATCTCTTTCCTTTAAAAACTAGTCAGGAAATAGGTTAATAATATTCAAAGTAGTAACGGTATCAAATTGATAAATCTTAGAAAATCTACGTCCCTATGTATTGCGAATGGTCGTATATTTAATTCTACTAACTACACGTTTTGTTCGAATAACGGCTGTAATGTAATTGATGAATGAAATGCATTCTACACAGTGATTTTATAATTCAGCCATTTGATTAATTTAGTTGTGTTTTTCATTAACTGTCCATAAACCTGATCAGAACGATATTCTAAATTACGAAATTAAATGTAAGTAAAACGACCAAAACAATCACAGCTCTTCCTTTCAGGCAGTATTGGTTGGTTACCGCGTTTTAATAATATTGTCCGAAATATTGATAGATTTTGTCGGGAATCTATAAATAAAACGGCGGGCGATTTTCTATATTTAACAAAAGAAAGAAATGTATCGTCTAAAAAGATATAAACAAAAACTTCGGTAATATCATTGTAAAAGTAAACCGAATCCCGACAATGCTTTCATTTCGTTTGATACATCTAAATTATACTTTGCCAAATAAATTACTTATTATTTCAACTGTTACAGTGAACAAAACATAATATTTGTGTAGGCATTTCATAGTTTATCGGTGTATACTACTTAACTAGACCAGTTGATTACCCTTAGAGAAAAACAGCGTGCTTTTAATTCGCTCGAGCGTAATAAAGCTGTATTTTATGGAGGTCTTTCGATGGTATTTCGAGTCATTTATGTAATACTAAAAAATGGCTTTACATTCGGAGTACTACCCAGGACGCTTATATGGAAGGCTTTACATTACCATTTAAAAAAAGCGACACACGCGATGCTTATAATTATCGTGCTATTACACTTGTTTGTCCGAGCTATTTATGACAGTCTTTAATAAACGCATTCAAAAGTTCTGTACGGACAAAAACAGCATTTTGGGCGCGCAATTCGGATTTTGTATATCAAATAAATATACAACCAAACAAGACCCTGCGTAACATAACAATTCTACTGATCATGTTCGTATTTTTAACAATTTTTAAAGGGACTGTCAACCACGACGACGAAGAATAGAAAAGTTGTAAAATACCGTATTTTTGACAATTATTAGTTTATATTGATTAAAATACCACGACTGGTATATTACATTACTTGGAAAAAGTTGTTAAGTTTTCATATTTTCAGTATATTCGGTAATAAATTTTACTGGGTATGTCTACCAGGTAACTGCCAGTTAGCTATAAATAAATCCAGTAGATTGATTATCATCGTCACGTGGTAAACCCAGGACTGCAAATTGTGCATGCGTAGTGAATCGTATATATTTTATTTATAAAATGATCAATCTACTTGCGTTATTTATAGCGTGTATATCGTTATGTCACCTATTTTCGCGATGTACTTTCGATTTCACATCGCGAAATTTTATTATCAAATATACAGAAAATAGGATTTTTTTTCAAGTAATGTACTATACCTGTCGTTATATTTCAATCAATATAAGCTAATAATTGTAAAAAATACGGTATTTTACAACTTTTCTTTTCTTCGTCCTCGTGGTTGACAGTCCCTTTAATAAGTACTTTCTGATCAAAAGAGCTTCTGTTACAAAAACAGGAAACTTACTAACTTTTGGTTTTGTTCATGTTCTCATAATGGTTTGGAATTTATATACTGACGGTCGCTTGAAATAATTATATTGTATATTATTATTTTACAGAATATAGTTAACACAAGTGCATATTAACACAAAATGGTATTCATCTGTAATGTCACATGAAATACAACAAAAAGTTGCAATATCTTTCTTCCCTATGCAAGCGATGATCACTAAAACTACTCGTTTGAATCTTAATGGAGGCTTGACATTCTTAAAGTAACATCTGAGAGATTTAGGTGAGACGTCAAAATATGTATTATTTTTAAACGATATCTGTAATTCTTTGTACACTATTAAAACTGGATATTTAATTGTGTGTATCAAATAACGCAAATATGCCTAAAGAACTCTTTTTCTCTATGCATTTACAATTAGTGAGAAATGTGTTTTCGTTACCATTCGGGTAATTTTCAAAAACGTACGCAACCACAAATCATTTAGGAGATTTTGTTACATTTGTAAACAAATTTATTTTCCATTACTATTGTTTTTCAGAGCATCTTTATAAACAAACCTTAATATAACTTAACTACTATCTTTAATTTTAAACCAGCATTGTATTAGTCAGATGTGTATGTGGATATGAAGTGAATATCAGCCCAGTTCCACATAAATTGCAGCATAAAACACATTGATTACTCTTAGTATTGTTTTCCAAGATTAAAGGTGAATTCTGTCTTGTTCCTTTGATTTTGTATATCCCCAAACTTCGCAAGAATTGTTCAGTATTGTTGTTACAAATGCATCGAATAGTTTACAAAATTGTTGGCTAAAGATCAAAGTCGACGACGTTCAACTGTTCACAAAGTATACAATGCAATTGAAAGCAGGACTTATCTAGATGAAATCACGATCTGCTTCTATTGTGACTAGTATAAATCAATGTTTCGTTTGCTAAAAACGCCCTACATTTTCAAAAATGCATGTTTTCGTTTATGTTGTATTTACTGTCAGACAATATGTACAACAATATAAAAATAATCGATCTAAATATCGCTGAGTTTCTTTAGAAGTTTACCTTAAGTTCAACAAAAGCAAAGTTATATCATTTATATATAAGCCTGCACCTAGGTTACACTGTAAATAAAGCTCAAAAGCTTCAACAAATAATGAAACCAAAAGAGCTTACACCACAACCCTTTGTTGAAAACCAATAAAGAAACTGAACTATTCAGAATAAGAGGAGCATACCTTACCACAAGATTCGACTTTTGGGTACATGTCTTTAACAACGCTAAGTAATTTTCTATGTAGTAATGCACTTTGTTAAACATTTTTGAACTGTCATTGATAGTTTCTATCGATAACAGTTTTTAACATTTTTAACCAAAGTGCAATTCTATCATTAAAATACAAACATTTCATCGTGTTCAAGTATATGAAATAGAGCCTCATATTTTAATTGAGCAATTTATGAACAAGATTAACTTACGTATTCCATGTGGATAATTAAGCTTATAATACAGGTTAGAAATATCACACATATTTAAGAAAGATTAAACATCACAGCAAATAAGAAATGAGAAAAGTCTGTTTTACATATATAAATTACATGTGAAAGCAATCTTGTACCAATACAGATATGACAGTAATAAGAAACGACAAGAAACCGTCGGAGACGGGTGATGCTCCCAAAAGTTTTTTTTATGTCACAATATTGCACTATATATTCACATAAAAGGAAACGTCTTTTTTCCTAGGAACACACATTTTTTATAGAAAATTTTAAAGGGCCATAACTTTGTGAAAAATTATCCGACCAGAACCCGCTATTATGCACATCTCCTCTTGGTAAGTGAAGCTTCCCATAAAATTTCATTGAATTCTGGTCATTAGTTGCTGAGAAATAGCTTGGACAAAAAATGTGCACGGACGGACAGACAGACGCACACACGGACAGACGAAGCAGCGACTATATGCTCCCCCCAAAATAAATTTTGGAGAAGCATAAAGAGCATGTGACATTAATTTATTGTATCTGAATTGTTTTAGCCAGTGTTATTGCCAATATTATCAAAGCAACAATCATCCCCAATATATTATTTATAAGTATGTCTTACAGTAACACACTGGTCATAAAAGTAGATATGATTAAGAGAGCTTGTAAAAACTTATTAAAGATGAAACATGTAACTCAATACCACATCTCCACACCCACAGGAAGAAGCTATAATTATGAATAGAGCACACAATAATGGCTCAGGCCGACTATCATCAGTGTAAGAGGTGCTGCATAAAGCTGGTAATAATCCATAGAAAAAGATCAAAGAATTGACTGTTTCTTCCCCGGACTGTTTGCATTTTGCATAAAGAATAATACAATCAACAGGAGTACTTCTTCAAGCAAATAGTGGTGGAATCCGTTCAACGTTGTTTTCATACTCTATGGAATAATTCCTTCTCTTTTCAGAATTAACAAATTTAGCGGATACTAAACAAACATTTCCCACCCAGCCCTATGTGGTGTTTATTTGATCACGTTAATACAAATACTTTTTTGCTCCACAATTATATCATTCTACTAGGCAAAATTCAAAAGCCGTAATACAGTTTAAGTATTGTCTACAATATTGACACTACATCACACGGGGCCTATGATTTTGAGAAGTTTTTTCTCGCTTCCAAACGCTTAAATAATCTTTTTTTCCCTTGTCATTCATTAGCTCAAATTGCATTCAAGATTAAAAAGTCAGACAGGTTTGAAAAGCAGCACTTGTGTTTATTCGCACAAACTTTAACCTATTATGCTTGAAGTGTATAAGCAATGAAAAATTCCTCCTTGAATAGGTCGGAGAATAATGCTGCTGTTGAATAAAACCAAATCATGCAATTGCCCTAAATATACGTCCAAAATACGGATTATTTGATTATTTCAGCAAATATATATTTATTAACCCATTTATGCCTAGCATCTAGAAAAAAGGCATTGGCAAACAGCGTAGACCCAGATGAGACGTCTCACCAGGGTCTGCGCTGTTTGCTTAAAGGAATTTCTGTAAGAAATATTCTAAATATAGAAATAAATATACTAGACATCCCTAATTTTGGAAATAAACTGATCCAATTTAGAAGGATGTGAGGGTCCACTAGGCATAAATGGGTTATTGAGCTTCACATTTTGAATGAGGTGGGACCAGATTACGGAGCCTGGGACATATCGCTTACAATGGCAGATTGGTGATGTTTTGGAAGTTGGGAGGACATGTGCAGTTGCCTGAAATCCTATGGATAATGAAGGGATAAACTATTTACAAAACAAAGGGCAATGTGTATTTCTTTTCTGTTCATAAATATGTTGCAACTGTTAGAATAATTGTCATTGTATAATATACAAGATGTGTTTGTGAAACACAATGTCCCCCTATATGACGTTTGACCTTGTAGGATGACCTTTACCTTGTGAAGGATGACTTTGAACTTGACCTTTCACCACTCAAAATGTGCAGCTCCATGAGATACACATGCATGCCAAATATCAAGTTGCTATCTTCAATATTGCAAAAGTATTCATAAAATAAGCGATTTCGGCCACATATATTTGACCTCTGACCTTAAAGGATGACCTTGACCTTTCACAACTCAAAATGTGCAGCTCCATGAGATGCACATCCATGCCAAATATCAAGTTGCTATCTTCAATATTGCAAAAGTATTTATAAAATAAGCGATTTGGGCCACATATATTTGACCTCTGACCTTGAAGGATGACCTTGACCTTGACCTTTCACCACTCAAAATGTGCAGCTCCATGATATACACATGCATGCCAAATATAAAGTTGCTATCTTCAATATTGCAAAAGTATTCATAAAATGAGCGATTTTGGCCACATATATTTGACCTCTGACCTTGAAGGATGACCTTGACCTTGACCTTTCACCACTCAAAATGTGCAGCTTCATGAGATACACATGCATGCCAAATATGAAGTTGCTATCTTCAATGTAGCAAAAGTTATTGCAAAATGTTAAAGTTGGCGCAAACAGACCAACAGACCAACAGACCAACGGACCAACAGACAGACAGGGCAAAAACTACTATAGTGGGGGACATAAAAAATACAAAAATAATGTTTGTTGTGTATAATGAATATGGGAAATGGATCATCTAAGAAATTCCATATTGATTAGTGTGCTAATAATTATAAAAAGTAACAAATTAGCTCACTGATGATGTGAGGATTATAAACATTAAAATAAACCATCAAACAACCAAGAACCTGCGTAAAATAACAATTCTGCTGGTCATATCGTACTTTGAACAATATATAATATAGGATATTCTGATTTAAAAAGTTTATGTCACAAAAACAGGTAACTTACTGTCTTTTGGTTTTGTACATGATCTCACAAGGCTTTGGAGTAAATATACTGACGGGCGCTTGAAATAATTATATTTTATATAATTTTTCAGAATATTGTTATAACAAGGGCAGATTAACAAAACATGGTATTCACCTTCAACGTCACTTGAGTAAGAACAAAGAGATACAATATATTTCTTCCCTTTGAGTTTCATCTTGTTTTGGTTACTTATGAAAGGAAATGAGACCAAGATGATTTTGCAAGATAAACAGATCAATTATGCACACATTTGTAGAGTAAAAATATAGGAATTATTATACAAATCTTATACCTTCCTCCAGTCGTGTATTTGTGTCATGTGATATGCTGCATATACAATTGAAAACAATGTATATAAAACCAAATAAAGCACACAAGTGAACCAAACCATGCCTTGAAAAAAATCTAATAAAAACAGTGACGGATTAAACTGATTGAAAGGCCTGTTAGACCTCTCGTGAATCCCATAATTAATTATAAAACACACACAGGTCATTTATCGCCGTTACTTTAGATCATGAACTTATCAGAAAATAACTAAGTATGTAACATGTAGTTCTTACAATTAAGCCACCTATATTTTTTAAGAATGTGGAGTTGTTAGAAGAAATTAGAATCAGGGGACACCATACCGGATCGACACATATCTTTGTTAATACTTGTTATAAATCAGAACACGTATGTGTTTGTTTTTAGTGTTCCCTTTAAAAGAAAACAAAGTAAGCAGATGCAGTATACTGAACAAGTATTAAATGTTTCTTTCTAATTTCTATGTATCTATGCTTGTTGTCGTTATTGTTCATGTACACTTGCAATACAACACAACATTGAAAATGTGTGCATTACCATTCGTATACGTTCAACGAAATGTACGTTCCTATGAATGTTTTTTTGTAAACACTGTATGCATAGTATTGTTTTGTAGTTTTTTTTTGCATCATTGATGAATCTTAAATTAACATATACTATTCAGTATAAAAATATTAATGTATATACAGTCTATACTTTTAAATGAAAAACATTGGCATCTACTTCATATAGCAAAAACTCTAAGCGTAGCCATATCCAAATGACGTACATTTACGAGTTTTACAAACATAAACATATAATGAAACACACAGTCTGATCTGTGCCCATAAGCCGCTATTAATAATAACATTAACTCATTTCAACTGACCATGTATTTTTCCACTTTTTGTAAACAAAGTTATGTTTGGTTATCAGTGTCGAAGTATCAATCCGGGACAATTTTTGTGGCATGGTATTTTAAATGAGTAACAGATATAATTTAGGTTTTTATCAATTGCTGCTATAACGCATCAGTGCGTTACATTAAACCATACATAGCAGCTTTAAAGCATCCATTTGTTACATAATCGAATTCATTTTGTCCAACAGCAGACCGGCACCAGGTCTATCGTTTGCGTTTAGCGCCCAACAACTCTCTACAACACGTGCCAGAGCCTCTGGCATTGCGTGCTCGGCATTGCAATCAGGATGCTGTCTGCTGGTTATGTGTCGAATCTTTTTCAAATCTATAGCTGCCCGTCTAAGATAAAAGGATGAATACAAGTAAACGAATTACTTTTCAAATAAATATTTGACAAAGATTTGCGGTTCGCAAAACAACGACCTCGTTTTAAACACATACAAAATTGAATATATTTATAACCTGATGCTTTTCCTGGCTGGTATACGTTTAAACAAACATTTTCTACATTCGAAAAACTCGTTAATTAAAAGACAAAGCGCATTTCTGTTTTAAAACACGCTCACAATAAGCAAACGTTTTTACGGATAAATAATACAGACAGGCACTAGTATGAGTGCCAAGAATTAGTGCAAAGTATTAGTGATAAATAAACATAAAAGGAATTGGCTTTTGTTTTGATTGGATTGCTTTGATTATAAATCATTTGCTTTAGTTCGGACCAAAACGATTTAAACATATATTATCATTTGTCGTGTTGAAAAGTATTATAAAATATTATATTGCAATAGGACTGGATTTTATTTAACTATAAATGTACATATATAGATAACATACGAGCATTTTAACATAGCTATTATATACTGATGATGCCGTGTAAAATATAAATGCCAAAGTGTTCTACTGGGATTTGATCTAGCGCCAGAACAAAAAGCGTGCATTTCAATCAGAATTACAAAAACCACAGTATCGTTATCAACAATGTGCATGCGTATATCGGTGCTATTTACTTATACTACCGCTAATATATACGCTTAGCAATCGAGTAATACATACTAAATTATATCTTACGGGCCGTTTATTCGATCCTTTAACAGATTTAAAGATTGTCAATTATAATTTTATGTTAACAATCCTTTATATAAGACCGATTTGCTACTTAAAAACAGCATTGCGTTTGCTTCAATAAAGTATTACAATAGACACTTTTGACAGATAACTGTTGAGTGAATGCATGTGTCTTACCTTCCATACCAAAGTTCCCACAGCAGTATTCCAAAATCGAATATATCGGTGTGTTGACCAATGTTTCCTTGTACCACAACTTCCGGAGCCAAAATCCTAGACCCATCATTTATGTTCGTATCCGGCTTACAGGTCGGTCCACAAAGCTTCACTGTTCCGCTTTGTAACTGTGTAAACAATTTTTTGTTGCATAAAAGAAGGTGGTAACTCTGTTTAAATAATAATAAACCACTTTTGTATGCGCTCACATGTTTAATTAACAACCTTCAACACCATTTCCATGTATGTATCCGTTTGACAGTATATTGCATTTGAAAGGCGATATATCTTACCAAAACGCCTCTCAGGTGCATTTTCCTATGCGCATAGCCTTCCCCATGAATGAACAACATAGCAGAGCAAACAGCCTTTCCTGTTCGGCTAAAGAACTCGGATGCTTGACCTCTGGATTTTGGTGGTTTATTTCTTAACGAAGACAAACATTTGATAATTGTTAAACGATAAAAATGATCCAACCAATATTCAAACAGTTTTAACATCACTTTTGCAATTACAGGGAGATATACGAATATAAGATAGCAGGGTTCAGGATCACGTGGCTTTGTGGAAACCGGAAAGTCTTGATTTTTTTCAAATAACTTTTTAAAACACTGTTTCTTAAAAATTTCAACTAGTGCATAAAAGACAGATTTTAATGCTGTTTATAGAAATTATAAATACATGATAATTACTTTATTTAATAAGAATGTGTTCTTTTAAATCATGTGCTTCTATGTGTACTGCATTCATTTATACGGTTATGCTTCACGCAACGTGAATTTTTGTCATCTGAACGGTGTGTTTACATTCTGTCAAGCCCGTGTGTAAACCCCTGAAAACCCCACTGATTCTGCAACCTGAATAGTCACACATTTTAGATTGAAAATTAAACTACATGAAACTGTAACCGATTTATTTGATTAAACGCCTATTTTTATGCGTGCATATTCAATGGCGTTGTACATGTAAATATAACATACAAGTTAAGAGGTAAAAAGCTGACACCATATAAATAAAGGCAGTAACTAAAATCTGATAAACACTTAAAAATAACCAAACTAAATACATAAAACAAAACACTACTTAAATTAAGTTAAAATAAATAAGTAGATAAATAAATAATGAATTAATGAGTGAGTGCATTGATTGTGGGGTTTAAAACACACATTAAATTAGCACATTAAAATGTTTATACAATTTAGAACAGTGTGTCAAACATCCTTAAATAAAATGTCTTCAGGTTTCTTTTGAACAAATCCAATGTCTCTGACTGCCTGATTCGCTACAAATAGTAAGCGTAAAAAATAATTCCTTTAAGAAACTAAAGCTTGATGATAATAATCTCTACGGCGGTTACTCACCGTAACTAATGTTATAGATAACGCATGACTTAAGTTGTGTTGGATTTGTATTTGTATATGATGTATCTGTGACCAGTCTTGTAATAAAATGTCTTGGACAAAAAACTCACCCACACTGGAGTTTGTCATTATTAAATACATAATCTTCCAAGTTGGTGTCACATTGTTCGAACAGGAACATCAACCGGAAGTTGCTCAGCTTCTCCCGCTTTCCGCCTCCAACCACAGCTGGCAACATGTCAGTGTAACATGCTCCCTTAAATTTCACAATGTGCTTGTGATCTAACCTCCTGTCGAAGATGAACATTTATCTTAGTAATTTAACAGTTGACTTGAAGAGTTATACCCTTTTCCACAATTATTAAATTTTGTCGATACCTTTTAAATTCTATTTTCTGTATCCCTAATGTAATTGAAATCTTGATGAGTCCCATGTGTATTGCCTAAATAACCTTTATAGCCATTCAAGGTTAATCAAAATATATAGCGCTATATTCTAGAAAATCAAAGGCGCTACAAAATTCACATAGTTCGAAAGAAAATTGGAACGTTTTTAATGTAAAACTAAAAGTAAATACATTTAATTATTATTATGTCCACATGTTTACTAAAACACAGCATAGGCAAAATTACAGTTATAACTTGTTTATACCTGAATATTTCTAACTCGACCAAATGTGTAAACATCGTAGCGGATGATCTTTTAATAACTTTTAGTGCTACGTCCTCCTGCAAATATTTAGCTGCATAAACGTCTGAGAAATGTCCGGTACCGATTTCTTTAACACGAGTTATGTCAACACAGTTAACTTTATCGCTGTCAAGACATTGTAGCTCGAACAATCTCAATGACGCAATATGATCTTGAACGGTGGTCTTTATATCCGTAAAATCCTCAACGATCTCGCGTGATTCACGCGTGTCTTTCAAAATGGACTCCAGATGTACCATGTCTGCTTGCACTGATTTTGAAACAATACGGGCACTCATTTGATCTATTCGTTTCGTTAAGATGAAAACATAATTTTCATGCACAGTTTTTTCAATTGATTTCTTTTTCAAGAATTCTTTCAAAGATTCCTTTAACCACTTCTCCATAAACGGTGATCTGTCTTTCCGGAAGTCGTTCAAATTACTTTCATCATTCATAACTACTCCAAAAGCAACCGGGATGGCAATCAAGGAAGCAACTATGCCAAGAGGAATCCATATAGGTGCTGTTACCGCAATTAATACCTTACCACCAGCTGGCAAAGAGTCATCGACTGGTGTTTCAATAGTCCCTATTGCAACAAAAATGGTTATCAAATAAAATAACATAAAAAAAAACAAGCAATACTTTAGCTCAAAACTAATTTACCGCTTCGTATAAATACATTAATGCAAAATTAAATGGGCTTTAGATAACAAGATCTGATTCAAGCATTAACATGAATACTTTTCTAATTTTTAAAATATGGTTTTATCATGTTTTTTAAATTATATTATTATTCACAAATTAAGGCACTGATGACATAACAAACCTGTCAAATCATTGTTGGGTTCGTTCTCAATATGCACAAGTCGTTCAACATCTTCAAACTCTTCTCGCAGGGACTGAACTTTCGTTTCAAATTCCTCGTTTATAATTGTTACAGTGCGTTGGTAGTGTTTAGAGTCTAGTTCCCACTTCTGTATGGCTTGTAATATGAGACCTTGAATATACCTCTTCACCTCTTCTCTGATTTCGTCGATGTTTTTATTGGAAAGGGGCATGTTGATATTGGCATAGAATCTACTCTTGATATCGCTTTGAACAGTCGTTTGATTCAGGTGTGTTTCTAGCAGCACCACCATTTGCTTACATCGTTCATGTGCTTGCCGATTAAGGTCCGCTTTCATCTGTCAAACAAATAGAAAATCAAACGCATCAATTACATTGTTTCTTGCAAAACTTTACAAATCTGCACTATATACAAGCATAAAGGCGTATCTTTCCGCATTAGTGGCATACACCTTCATAACTTAAAAATCATTCACTTGATGAACCGATTCGAAGCGAACACTGCTCAAGTACCTCTGTTGACTCCGCTTTGAATCGCTGAAGCTTTTTAAAAGCTTGCTTCACATCTTCGTTCGACTTATTGGTATCGTTGGCAAACTGTATCCTTACTAATGCATGTTTTTGAACGTGTTGTAGCAGACTTTCCAACCAACTGAGAACCAGTAAGAAACGTGTAATAAGTTTAAGTAATTAATATATTGATACGGTCATATTTGCGGTTAGATTGTAACACTGTTAACTGGTTTGTCATTTATATATTTAATAAAACGAAATATAAACAAATCATTACAACAGCTTCGGTAAACGTTTTGGTTAAGTAGATGGTCAGGTTATTAAATTTAAAAGTAGAACAAATTTATTCCTTATCCGAATTTATTTTAAACATAACATGGACCACAATTTTTTATGCAAACATAACCTGAAATGTTTCTGAAGTTTCCCTTTCTGACTTGCAAGAATTACATTCCGGAATCCTTCAAGAACTTTCTTAAAACGATCGCTCATTACATTTCCAGAACGCCTGCTTCTGCTTTCCTAATTTGAAAAAGCGAAGTGTGGATTGTTAAATAACTGTATTTTAAATTCAGATATGCACTAGGACATCAAAGTTTATAGTTTATAACAAGTACAGATATATACAGAATAACAGGTTACTGCCTGATCTTTTTGTAATATATCAGGATAGGCTTAGAATAATATAACGGCGAGGCTTGCCGAGTAGTTATTTTATTCGTGCCGAGCCTGATATATTTTAAAAAGATCAGGCAGTAACCTGTTTTTCTGTTTATCATACCTCTACGACCCCGATTTTAAAGAAATAATAAAATCGCTATAAAGCTGCAGTTTTAGCGCTACAGAATATTAATTTTGTCTTGTAAATAATGAGTCATGAGCACGCGCGCTTAATATCTGTAAACAAGAGATGTGTTCGTCAGAAACACAATGCTCCCTTCTGCGTCGCTTTGAAATAAAATTTATATTTATCATTTGGCAGGTATAGACATCATCTCCCTTTAAAGCTTATTACTTCCTTTGGATTTTGTCCAATCCAACACCCCGCCCCCCGGGTCTGTAGACAGTCAAAATTGACCAAGTCAGACATGACTGACAACCAAGGCCTGTGGTTTATCAAAGAGATGATAGACAGAGTTCATCATGTATCTATGGACATAAGTCCACAGGTATGTAATGAACCCTACCATTCACAAATTAGTACAGGAAAGAAATCATATGATAATTATATCATTTAAAAAACAACCATTTGTGTTATAAATAATAAAAATAAAAAAATCTGTACAGTAACTGTGAAAAGAACTTAAATTTTTTGAAGGAAATATACAATCTGAGATTTATAATTATATAAATTACTTCCCTTGAAAATGATTGTCTCCAACAAATTTCCATTTTTAGTAGCAAATAATTAAAAGCCACTACCGTGACTGTACATTCGCCACTCAAAATGTGCAGCTCCATGAGAAACACATGCATGTCAAATATCAAGTTGCTATGTTCAATATTGAATAATTATCTCCCTTTAAAGCTTATTACTTCCCTTGGATTGGTATTTTTGACCTTAGACCTTGATGGATGACCTTGACCTTTTACCACGATGTGTTTGTTAGAAACACAATGCCACCTACTGCGCCGCTTTGATTTATTTAACAAAAATATATAATTTGACAGGTCAAATAATAATGTCCATATAAAGCTTATTACTTCCCTTGGATTTGTTTTTTCGACCCCGTGACCTAGTTTTTGACCCGGTATGACCCATATTCGAACTTGACCCAGATATTGTCTAGATACAACTTCTGACCAAGTTTCGTAAAGATCGAATGAAAACTATTTGAATTAGAGAGCGGACACGAAAAGTGTGACAGACTGACAGACTGACAGACAGTGCGAAAACCTTATACCCCCTTTTCTTCGAAAGGGGGCATAAACGTGTTTTTTTTAAAGATTGTGTTGCATTTTGTGTTGAAAATATGTTAAATCTTGGTATCAAATTTTTGTTGTGTTGAATCTGATTCGATTGTACTAAAAATTATTACTTCATAGTTGCTTCCGAGTCATATGACCATTCTCCACACATGACTGATATAAGAACTTGCTGTTGACCATGATATAAAAATATATCAGGCAGATATCAATGCGGTGCTATGATAAAACATTTTCCAAATCTTATAAAATTATTACAATCGGCATAAATATTTTGGAAATGGTATACATTACATATTTGTGCATACATACTCTTTAAAATTGAAAACGTATAACTATTGTAGCATAAGACGTGTCACTTTTTATGCATTGGACGTGTAGATAACTTGCCTCAGTGGTGCTCAACTTGTAAATTTGATCACGTTCAGAAATTCCTGGGAAATATTTCTGTATCTTCGTAACAATCTCTTTCCATATTCTATTCTCTGCACCCGGATCGGAGCGTTCCTTTTTCTCAACAATATCCCAATTATTGCATAAAAACATCATGCATTTGGGATCAAAGCTATTTAAGTTGTCTGCTCGTGCGTCTGACTGTAGCTGTTTGCACATTTGCATCAACTGAAATACACGTACACATTAATTTAATCAATTTATTTTGACCATTCGTAAATCAACTAGTGCATGTTGTTAAACATATTAGAAATTGTCATATTATTATACATTTGTTAACACAACATTCATAGGTTTATATAAGACAAGTACACATATGAAGTGTGCACCCAAAGTAATGTAAGTATACGCAATTATAAGTCGACCGAAAAGAATATACCTTATTTTCTTGAATACCATCTGAACATGCGCTGTTTACTACATAAATGAGAATTGAAGCATCATCAACCGATTCCATGAACTCTTTCGGCAATATGTTATCTCCTCCAGGATGACTTACAATTGTAACGCTATCCTATAGTGTAAAAAAGTCATTGACCTTTTTTCAGTTTTCGTTATATATGTATATTTATAAATGAATAAATTTTGAATTGTGTAATATAAAAGTAAACACGTTATATATATAAAAAAGTGTAAAATTACGGTGTTTCCAAACACTGGCAGATGGCAATACGTTTCAATGCGCTGGGACATGTTCCCCTTCATTTTGTCAGACAATAGACCTTGAAACGCGCCCGGCATCTTAGGATAAGAATGTCTCTCCTTCGATCCATTGGTCATTTGAATCACAAAATATCCCTCCACGTCAGAGGGTACTGTATGCACACAACATATAGTTCCTGGCGAAAGTACATGTGGATTAGGAAGTATCTCGGATCCCAGAACTGTGTTTATAACACTGTTCATATCAGAGTTTGACTCGCCTGTAAAAATGAATTTGTATTGTTACTTTCTGTTTCAGTCAATGTTTCAGTCATGAAACAGTATAACTGTGTAATTCAAATTTCAAAACGCTAAAATGTAACGTTCTATTCAGTATCCTTTACTAACCACGAACTTGATAACGGGCAAATATTATATGATTCAAAATGTAGCAAAAAGATCATTATTATAACAAGATGGCGATGCTTTCATTTGAACATTTTTCTCTTATTTGAACGAAACAACCGGGTATTTATATGCATGATCCGTAAGTTATTACATATTAACAATATGTAAGTAAATATTTTTAAACCATGATTAGTATTACCTGCAACAACAAGTTTGCATTTCTCTGAAAATAATTTGGCATTCATTTCCAGTTTCGATGAAACATCTCCGTATAGCTTTGACAACAAAGTTGACAATTCTTTGGGAAGTTCATTAACCATCTGTATAACTTGTCCATATATTTCCAATAATGTTTCTTTTGCTTCGTTGTCGGCAATGAAGATGTCTTTCATGTTGTTAAGAACCTAAACATTAATTGTGTATTGCCTTGACATTAAATTCTTTTAGAAGAATGGTACTTTAATTATTAATTGAAATCACTATGTCTGTATGAAGCAAACAATATTGCTTTTCTTGAAAGCGGGTTGTTTTTACTTCAAACAAATTCTATTAGACGGATCCAGGTTTCGCTATAGTTTTCTATTTCCCAGCAACACTTATACCGATAATGTTATTAACACCCTTTTGTACAATACCTTGATATCTTTGGACGAAATACACCGCTCAAATACCGATTTGGGACGAGTCGATTGGCAAGACAAGTGTCAGCATTCCAGTTTACTACTGTTTTCATCATACAAATATATCGCTGTATTGTACACAACGATTTTCAATCATGTTTTTTTATTATGGTTCATAGCTGTGTGAAAGAGGGCGAGCGCTCGCGTAATTAAATATGGTTGTGATACTTAAGTTCCAAATATCTATCAGTTAACCCCCAGAGATAATTAAGAATTGTATGTTAAAGTAATGTTTTAGCCATGGTTATAACTGTAACATATTTGACGGTCGAGTGGTTCGAATATTGAATGAATGGTATATATAGGTACATAATACTGTACTATTATGAATAATTGTTTAAGGAGCAAATTAGATTAATCTAGAATCACAAAATGTAAACGCTTGCGACAATCATAAATAAAAAATGTTCTCTTCTGGTACAAAAGATGAACTTGTGATTACCGATGCGATTATTGAATTTAAATAAATAATGAAAAATATTTAAATTTGATTTTTATTTGCCAAATCTTTTGATATCCTGTCTTTGACATTGGTAGCCGGTATCTCGTGAATAATTATGTTTCATATGACTAAAACTGTGGAACACAATTCATCGATCTGCATGAATGATCTACTTACGTGTTCTGATAGCGGAGGTTCTTCTTTGTATTCTACAGACGTACTTCCCGAATCTAGTTCTTTGCTGATTGTGTGTTCCGCTCGCATTTTATTCCCACATACCCCACCCGACGATTTCCCGGAGTTTGCCATTATTCAATTCCAAGTGGTCCGTTCACAAATTATGTCGGTTCAACAAATCATTAATATTATGTTAAATGCACATGTGAACAAATACCGCCGGCTATGCACGTCGCGTTTCTTAAGTTCCAGATTAATCGACGGCTAAACTAATTAATTAAAAACATCGTGTTTAAAAACATAACGAGTCTAAGTACTCCAATTGATTACAACCTTATACAGAAGGATAGAGCAAGTGGTTGTACTGTCTTATCGGTATTAATGTCAAATTTCTGGTGCAGAATGGAATCGAGGCTTAAAACCCAGATGTCCTTGACAAGTATACTCATTCAAGGCTGGAGAAACAAAAATGTACCAACTGGTTTTGAAGACAAACGCAGTTAGTACCTTCTGGTTTCTTAGGTCTTAAAATATCGATCGAAATACACAGCGAGTATTATCTCGTACTTGTTTATGAAATACCACCAATCCTTCTATCAACTTTAACTGGTACTTCTTGTGAAACATATACTTGATAAACACACATTGTCGAGCAAAATTATGCGTATTTTTAAACGCTGTACTCTGCAAATGTCCTATAATTTTTCGAACAATGCACTATAAATAAAAGGAATGCAGGACACAATCCTATTATCACTTGAAACCTGGAACATGCGACAAATAACGAGATCTAATTTACCTGCACAACGAGGATCATATTACTGGACTGACAAAGGTTTAAGCAAAATCCGCTTTATAGCGTTCTCAAACCTTCTGCCTGTACTCAGTGAGTGCGGTGCGGTGTATAGAATATTGTGGTTTTATTTAAAGTGTTTTGAGAAGTTTATTAGTCGCGTAGACTGTGTTAAGTGATATGCTTTTTGAACCAACCCAACCAGTACAGTCAAAGCAGATAGTATACATATACTCAAAAAGTCACGTCCCTTAATGCTTAAGGTAGTGAAATCAAGATGGTATAAAGTTTGCAATATTTACCAACAATGTTGTACAATACAAAGAAAAAAAATGTAAACAAGAGGACCGTGGACACTAAGGCGCTAACCTGAGAAAGCAAGGAACTAAGTTATTGGGAGACAGTTGAGATCAAAATAATGAAAGTTCATTATCAAACATCACTATTCAATTTCTTTGATAATTCTTTTTTTAAACTCAGATAAGAAACCATTGGAACACAGTTTTTACGATGTAAATGAGGTTTGGACAAAACGGTTTCTTCTAGAGTTTTAACATTGACACATTGTATTAACCTGTTGACATAATTCACATGAGCCAATTTCAAATACAGATGAGAATGTATTTGGAAAAATGTTCTTGACAGGTTTTATGAAGATTGGTCAATATATTTGGCAGAGATCATTAACAATTTTTCACGAAAGCCATTTTAGGAAAACTGCCTCCTGGCGGT
The DNA here is from genome assembly GCF_020536995.1 of Dreissena polymorpha. NCBI lineage: Eukaryota > Metazoa > Mollusca > Bivalvia > Myida > Dreissenidae > Dreissena > Dreissena polymorpha. Next base: position 99,544,014 of record NC_068361.1, on the reverse strand, counting down.
CACTTTTTTCAAAGAACCGAAACCAATATCGGCCGATATATCATTAGAACATTTTTCAAAGAACCGAAACAAATATCGGCCGATATGTCATTAGAACATATTTTAATGTGACTTCAAGAGTGTTCAGGTGCTTACATTAGTAACCGGGCCAGTCTTGTCATAGCTGCCAACATCTATGAACTTTTCTGTTTTAACATTGAGATTGTTAAACATATTATATTTATCAATATTTGTTAAATTATATCAACATTTCAAAAATATGCTCATATTGTATTGGCTTGCCCTTGTAGACAGCATGGAAAGACTATTTCACCATGGGTACTTCCCACGCAAACATTAGCAGTTGATGGCATTATCATTTTCTGATTAGTACAGTTGGTATTAACATTTACTTACTGGTATTATCGGTTGCTTGCAATTTTTGTTTCTGAAAATATCTGATGCTCGTATGCATGCACAAGCCGAAGATACAAGTCGCTTATGTATATAACAATATATTGGAGAGAGTCTTTCGAAATATTATGTTTGTGCAAATATTACCCTAAAAGTTTTAAGATAATACTTTAACAGGTAATCAGTCGACATCTAACAGACTGTGAAATAACCCTGGTGGTATACTCAAAATTGTCATGAAAAGTTGTGAACTATCCCTCAATTGGCATGTAAACACTGTGAACTGAACATTCGCCTATTATAAAATAATTTGTGTTGCATATCTTTGTACAATCTCTTAACAGTATGAAAGCAATTACGAATCCATTCGTAATTAGATTTACAACATTATTAAGTGCGTTGCCAATCTGATGAAATGTGTTATTATGTTGATAAGTTGTAAGTTGTGTGTATTCATATAAATTCACGATCAAGTTGAAAATAAGAATTTTAATGATCAAGTTGCGTGCTACAAGTATGAATAGTGGACAGGCACAATTTTGGAAGTCGTTTTTTAAATGCACTATAAACTACAAAATTATTTGTAATTTTTGTTGAAGTTGACGCTTTTGCCAAAACATATGTTGTGCATATAGGTGTTTTGGCATATTAGTATCTTGTTTAGATTGTAACGAGATTCATTACTTATGAACAATTTTTTTATGATGAACATTACTTTTTGTTAACCGTGTAACCTGCATAGCTCGTTCTTCTTTTCAACACTATGATGTCTTCAATAAACACACGTATGTTCAAGTAATTATTAACCATTATACTTTATATAATTGTTTTAATTTAAACATTGACTATGCTCTGTTAACTGTGAATATCCGGAGCGTTCAGATAAAAGTGTGTATAATACATAAATATGTTTTATCTGCATTATATAATTTTACTGATAATTAGTTTGGATATTTTCACGCAGATTAAGTTTAATATGAAACATATAATAGAAGGAAGTTTTACCGATCCTGTTGCAACTCGGTCTTACCAAGTTTACATCTAAGTGTAAGTTTTGATTGTGTGCGGATAATTATACGTACACTATATTGTGTTTAAAGGGTGTTTTTTATTTATTTTGTGAAACAGTGTTAAATATCACAGGACTTAACAGGTCATTTCTCGTGAAATAATTGCAAACTTGCATTTTTATTTATTGTGTGATTCTGTATGCCATAATGGAACAGATGTATATCGTGTTGTTTTTATAAGTCTGTCATGCATTACTGAACATATAAAGCATTAAAGTTTGCTAAGAGAATCTAGTAATGTTTACATTTTTGTTGTTTCTGCACTTGATTTTTATACATGTCATTCTATGTACACTCAGTATTGTTTACATATTACCCGGTATGTTTTTTTTATTATTTATTCATCTCCTTGTGAACAATGATTATAACTCAGCGTGAAAAGGGTAACTTTTCATGCAAAAACTATTTATTTTTAATTTTTTGCCCAATGTGTTGATTACAAGAGCAATGATTGGGTGATACTTCATATCAATGCATAATCATTTATGGTGAGTGTTTCAGCCATAAGGTCTCAATAACATGTAAATATTTCCAACAATGGTGTATTTTTTACAAAATGTTTCAAAAAGAAGTTTTAACCAATTGGTGAGTCAATTGTTTTTTATTTTTGTGAAATTAAATAAGTGTCATGTACTCTCCTTGTGTGTTCAAAGGGCCATTAAAGGACAAAAAAGAAGAAGAAAGAATCGGCTTCGTTATTCTATGGATTGGCGACGAAGGGCGAGACATATATCAAACTTGGCAGCTCTCCGACGAGGAAAAAAAAAGTCTTGAGACACACTATAAGAGGTTTCACACGTACGTGCAGCCGAAACTTAACATTGTCTTCGCCAGATTTCGTTTTTACAATGAAGTCCAAGGGGCAGACTCAGTCGACAAGTTCATCACCCGACTCCGCCTCAGAGCGCAATATTGTCGATTTAAAGACAAGGGCATCGAAGAAGAGATGATCCGGGACAGACTGGTGATCGGTACCAACAACACACGAATTCGAGAAAAACTGATCAACGAGGGTGACAAACTAAATCTCGATAAGGAAATTTAGATTGCCCAAAGTTTTGAATATTGCCAACATCAAATGGCATCGATGAACATTGCTGCTATTCAAATTGGCGCAACGTCAATGACGGCAACACCAGTGGACGCCATCGCCCCCAAGCGGAAATCAGTACCCACAACAACAACAAAAGCGACAATGTGGACAGCAACCCTGTGACAACTGCGGTAACAACCATGGGCCAAACAAACAACCATGTCCTGCTTTCGGAAAGCAATGCACAAAGTGCCACAAACTCAACCATTTTGCCTTGAAGTGTAGACAACAACTGAGTGCGCACAAATCAGTGCATGACATTTACAATAATGCTGTGGAAGGTGCCTGTGGACACAGTGACAATGGATACGGCGACAATTTGGAGTACTTCGTTGACGTGGTAAGTGCACATGCTTCACAATCTCCAGACCGTGCATTTTTGTTTAAATTTCAATTGGGCCAAACATGACTCCGGTCAATTTCAAAATTGATACAGGAGGTGAGTGCAATATAATCCCTCACGATACATTTCGCAATCTTAAGCTGAGCAGCCCATTGGAACCCTCCCCCCGCAGTAAACTCACCTCATACTCAGGTGACCTCATTAAGGTTATAGGCAAAGTACGTTCCCCTTGCTCCCACTTATCAGACAAAGAAGACGCATGATTTTATGTAGTCGCAAACAAAGCCCCTCCACTGCTTGGCCTCAAATCATCACTTGATCTAAAATTGTTTTAGCCTGGAATGCAAAAGCAAATCTCAGAGCACATTTTACAGTGCCCAATTTGTCTCACTCACAGAGACTTTAATGCTAAAGAGCCAATGATTACGTCAGAAGTCCCAGACAGGCCTTATCAAGATTTGTCAACAGACCTGTTTCATTTTGACAATAGGGATTATCTACTGACAGTGGACCATTATTCGAATTTCTTCGAGATTGACTTTTTACCGGACACAAAGTCGTACGCAGTAATTCGTAATTGCAGACACATTTTGCTCGCAACGGAATTTGCGACGTGCTGCATAGTGACAATGGACCTCAGTTCTCAAACACTGAGTTTGCTGACTTTGCAAAATCGTGGAATTTCACACACGCCACATCATCGCCGTTACACTTGCAAGAAAACTGTTTAGCCGAGCAAAGTGTAGGCATCGCGAAAAAACTTATGAAAAAGGCTAGAGATAGCTATCAGAATATCTATGTCGTACTGTTCGAGTACCGAAACACACCACTCAACTGTGGCTACAGCCCTGCACAGCTGTTACTCAATCGCAGAACTAAGTCAGTATTGCCGATAACAAGCACTGTGCCCCCAGGTTATAAATGCCCGTAAGGTCAAACAGTGTTCAAAAAAACACTCAAGCGAGAAGCAAGCAGAACTACGATAAGTCGGTCAGATCCCTCCCGACACTTAATGTAAATGACCCTGTTAGGTTACAGATGGGTAAAATTTGGGTTCCGGGAAAAGTGATAGAAAAGCACTGTCCAAGGTCTTACACCGTGCAAACGCGAGAAGGAGTAGTGTATCGCAGAAATCGCATTAGTTTACACAAAACTAACTAAAATGTATCACACATATCTGTACCAGACTACAACATCCTTGCAAATATCCCTAAAGAACCCCAATCAGCTGCTTCAGCCAAGACAAGGTCATACCTTTAGACAATTCTTACGCAACACGGTCTGGGAGAGTAGTTAAGAGGAATGCGCGCTTCTACGGAGCAGATTATGACAACCGTTCATTTTATGATCATTCAATACATAGACAACTTAATTCGTGTTCTATAATTACGCATGAATTTCAATCATGTTATATTTTGATTTGTGCATAGCACATAAGAATCAATACAATACAAACTCGTTACATAGAGTACTTAATCTGTGTTATATAATTATGCATGAATTTTAAACCTTGTTATAGTTTGATTTATACATGCAGTTCAATTTTCTTTTGTTTATGAAGAGGGAAATGTTGTATTATTAGAACATTACAATAAACACGTGATCAACCACGTGTTAAGGGTTCCTGCTTAATCCCGCTCCGGCGATAAGCCCAGCACACTAGCTATCTAGCAACGCAACTATATAGAAGCTCATATGCTGCCTGTAAATATGTTAAATAAAATTGTAGAATAGACATTCGTGTATCTTGTGATATCGCATTCACATTAGTGTTGACACTCACAAAACCAAATACAACATATATGAATGTACTCATCACCACGCATACTCAGACCAAATGTTAACCTGTGGTATCTATATCTTCCACACTCAGTGTTAAAACAAGTGAGGTATGATGACTCTTCATCAAGGCTTACTGACCAGTAATCTGACCGAGCATCTAGCTTGGTTAAATACTTAGCACCTGATAGTCATGGTAATACATTATCTTATGTACTCATATGGAAGTGAGGACATTGGATGCATTTGTTCAAGTCTTTAAGGTCCAAACAAACTCGCATTGGCCTTTCTCAACAACTACCATCGAGTTCACCCATTTTGTAGGTGTAATGACCTTACTAATGACTCCATTCGAACTGACTCAGCGTTGACCTTATCTTTTAGTGCAATTGGGGTTTTCCATAACAGGAATTGCATCATGTTTTAAATGAATCTTTCATGAAACTAACATTGCACCTATATCCTTGAAAAGATCTGGGAAGCCCCTTAGTATTTTCTGTTTTGTCAAGAACGTATCTCAGTTCTGGGATTCCACAGCAAATGAAACCTGAATCAGACCAAACTCAAGCGATGTTTGGAGGCTCAACAGTGGAGAAGACCTGGTTTCTATAACATGAAACAGTACAGGTTTTCTGTCACCTGTCTTTGAAAATGTACAATTCAAAGTAACCATACTCTTTGTATTTAGAAGTGTATTGTTATACGCTAACAGAAGGGCATTCGTCAATTTTAATGGCTCTTAAACACCAGATGTTTGATATACAGACTATGGTTAAATGTTTACCTGCGATCCTGCATCAACTTTGAAGCTGACCCACGTTTGCTTAGGCCCAACACAAATGATACAAACGCTTGGCCATTGTTAACACCAGATTTTACACTGTGAACAAACACAACGCCTTCTGCGACGGAGTTCACATTTTTTAACCGACAAACATTTCCAAAATGGTTCCACTTGTGACATTTGTTACACTGCTTTCCTTTGGCTGGACAATGGTCACGCGACGAGTGCCTCTTACCCCCGCAGTTTTCACATTTCCGGTCACGATTGGATGCACCCGACGTCGGCCCTCGTGTGTTGCAGTTCGACGTTGATCCTCGGTTCTTGGAAGCGCCCTCCGTTGGTCTACAGCAGTGTTGTCTGATTTTCACCAGATGCAGCTTTAGAATTGATACACGATTTCGATGCCTGCTGTTGGTGACTGGATTTACTGTTCGTTTTTAAAGCATTAACCATGGTTTGACTTTCCGGTTTTATTTGATTCAGCTGCGACTGTGCGTATTCATTCGACTGACACATTCCAATGGCTTTTGAGAGAGTCCATTTGTCACCTTGTTCGATTAGTTTGGCCCTTATTTTCTCTGACGAAATCCCGAATACAATTCTGTTTCTTATCATATCGTCTCGGTATGAGTTATCCCAAGCAACAGTCTTGAGCAAGAACTTTGATTTTGGTTAAGAATTCTTCGATAGTGCTGGTACCCTGACGTTCATTATTAAATTTATATCGTCGAAATACAGGATTCGATTTTGGTTGAAGGTGGTGTTGAAAAGCGTCGCTTATTCTTGTTACTGATTTGAGATCATCGTCACTCAAATTTAGCATATTGTATATTTCCCAGCCTCTCTCTCCGACAAATAACAAAAGATATGCAACTTTTGCCTTGTCCGTTTTGTCCTAGTACGGCCCATCAAACATTGAAGACACATGTTGACGGAAACGACGGAATGCCTCTTAAAGGTTAGCACTATCCAAGTCCATCTACGGAGTAGGTACACCAGTTAAATCCATTTTAATTAACGAGCTATTTATGCTTCTGACACCAGGTTGTGTTATCAGTCTGTTGGTGTTAATAAAGAATGACACTGAATTGTTTTAACTTTTAAGTACTTTTAATAAGCACCAATATAATAGTATGTGAATACAGTAGATTTAACTCGATTGAAAGTTGGAATGAGAGAGAGCCCTGAGCTCCAGTGTAATCATGTTTTATTGGTACAGTCAGCTATGTACATCACGTAATTTAAACCAGGTAAACTCTATAATATTAGAACAGGCACCAGTACCGCTGAAGTCCGAATAAGAATCGCCATGGCGACCGTTCAGACGGCCATACTGATTAGGCTGTGGACAAAGAGCCCCATCAGCTCCCATCTGCATGCCCTCGTACTATCCATCCTACGGTACGGCAGCGAGACCTTGACGCGTCAATCGGTAACAGAACGCAGGGTACACGCCTTGAATTAAGGGTGAATGTCCCTTTAATATTTCACCAACGTTTTCTAATTTAAACTATAACCCTTAATCCCGAAGATACGTATGTTCTTGCATAGACCATTCCTAGGCGGCGACCTCAATTTTATTCAAGAGTGTGTGTATTTTACAAGTGTTTTTCGTGCTTAGAGGGATAATTTGTGTGATAAGTTCTGGCGGGATGTTAGTTATAATAAAAAGTACCTCGTGAAATAACAAAGTTTCTCTCCTACTGGAACAGCTGTAATTCAAGTTTTTTAATATTTGCAATTTATAGCGTTGAAGGACAGGCGTGCAATTGTTGAAAGCGGTATTGTCATACTGGCTCAGCCTCGTAACTGATATTTTATGGATATAGATTCTTCTTAAAGTTTTCGAAATATATGTGAACTTTTTATCTTGAATTTGCAAAAAAGTATGCTAACTACATTATGTTGGGTTACAAATTATAAATTAGCTCACAAAAATGATAAAACAAACTACATTATGTCCACTAAATGATTTTTAGAATCAAAAAAATAAAATCGTCATGCTTTAGTCAGAATTTATATGAAAATATGTTTCAATTATAAACTTAACAGGAGTATGCGTTTGCTTTTCCTGCTAAAAGTCAACATGTACATTATAATTATTTTTGCACCTAGTGAACGAAATGTAAAACCGCTATCACAAAACGGTTGCGATATAAGAAATTATCAAGTCTATAGGGTATCGTAGTGGTAAATCACGCAGCAGTTATACATGTTTAATAATGTCTGATAATTGAAAGTACTTAATTTAGTGTTGATAGTCTTTTATTCTTTTTCTGCTGAAGACTGACGATGAAATACCTCTATCAATACTTAATTATTCAATACAGGTTGGAAATATGTTACTTTAAGAAATAGATGGGTCTTAACATTTTATTTTTTAGAATACATATGTGAAAACAGTATTTTGTTTCTAAGAGAAACAGAGAAACTGTGAACTAACTATGAACCAGACCGAGAATATATTCCAATGATATGGTGTCAAAGAAGTCAGTTATTCACATATGATGTCATATTTCATAACTAAACAACACATCACTACTCAATACCATCACGTGTATCCGTTTTTAGCCACATCAATAACCCATGAAATCAGGCACTGACATTAACTATACTTGACAAAATCAGCCCCTTCAAATATGAATTGCAAGTGCCTACATATGTACAGGATCATAAAAGGTACCGAATGGTGCTGAAAAGGGCCTGATAGATAGCACGGGCCATTTTAGTCACGTTTTCATAGGAATCTACATACTTTAAAATTATTGTTCTAACTCTTGAAATTAAGATTGTAAAGTCGTTTATGTGAATTTAAATGTAAATACATTTATATGTGCAAAACAATATCAAATTTACAAAGATTCCCATGGATATCGTTTTGCCGAGACGAGCTAGTGGGCATTAAGAGCACAAGACTATTTTGATGTAGGTCTTAACCCTACTATTAATGTACCTTGCTAGCAATATAATTTGCTGATAAGTCCAGTTGCTAATACAGAAAGTTGAAGACAATGTCAGCAATAACAGTTGCTTGCAAGTACATTTGTATTTCATGCGTCAAAATCTTCTGGCGTGACGAAAAACATCAAGGGCACAATGGTATTACTAAAAGTGATGGTGTTTGTAGGAACGCATGCCCACAACTTCCAGCCAATAATTGCGCGCCTACAAAGTGGTTATCTCGTCTTTTAATGAGCAATAATGCTCAGATACACTGCAACTTTCACCAGCATACATTTACTTCATATATTTTTTAATGAAAGACATTCACTCTACAAACTCATCTTCCTTCTATATCTTTACCACCCTGACTCTGTAAACACTCCCATCGCAACATTACCGAGATATACATTAGTTAAGTAAAGGCAGAGTTAGTACATATTATAAATTGTAATTATTTTTAAAAATATAACGACATTTCATGGCTGTAAACATCTGATACAGAATTAATAAGACTATTGCCAAGCAATAAAAGTCTCCTACCTACGTAGGATCCACCATTTTCAGCAATACTTGTAGTTTATTTGTTTCTATAACAACCAGAATTCTTGGCGTAGGAACACAATGAAATGGCGTGCATAATCTACATAATGTCATTTATCCATGTTTCAAGTTTCGTGAAAAAATATGAAGAACTTTTAAAGTTGTCGCAGGATCCACCATTTTCAGCAATATTTGTAGTTTATTTGTTGCCATAGCCACCAAAATTCTTGACGTAGGAACAAAATGAAATGGCGTGTATAATCTCCATATTGTTATCTATCCATGTTTCAAGTTTCATGAAAACATATCAAGAACTTTTAAAGTTGTCACAGGATCCACCATTTTCAGCAATATTTCTAGTCTAGTTGTTGCCATAGCAACTAGAATTCTTGACGCAGGAAAAGATGAAATGACGTGCATAATCTCCATATTGCCATCTGCCCATGTTTCAAGTTACATGAAACAATAGGGCCTGAAAGGCCCAAAGTCGCTCCTGAAATGACAAGATGGCCTGAAAGGCTCAAAGTCGCTCACCTGAGATAGCAAGATATTATTGGGACAAATCTTCTGACCAAGTTTCATGAAGATCGGAAAATAAATATGGCCTCTAGAGTGTTAACAAGGTTTTACTATAGCCATATAAGGAAAAATGCCCCGCCCCTGGCAGTCATGTTTTTTCGACCAACCAGCATCATATTTGAACTTGGACAAGATATTATTGGGATGAATCTTCTGACCAAGTTTTATGAAGATCGGACAGTAAATGTGGCCTCTAGAGTGTTAACAATATTTTACTATAGCCATATCGGGAAAAATGCCCCGCCTCTTGGAAGCCATGTTTTTCAAGCAAACATAATTATTTTCGCAATCATCCAAGATATCATTGAGACCAATCTTCTGACCAAATTTCATGAAGATTGGACAGTGAATGTGACCTCGAGAGTGTAAACAATGTTTTACTATAGCCATATAAGGAAAAATGCCCCACCCCTGGTTGCCATGTTTTTTAAGCAACCAAAACCATATTCAAAAATCATCCAAGATATCATTGGGACAAATCGTCTGACCAAGTTTTATGATGATCAGAAAATAACTGTCACCTCTAGAGTGTTAACAAGGTTTTACCATAGCCATATAAGGAAAAATGCCCCGCCCCTGGCAGCCATGTTTTTCAGCCAACCGGCATCATTTTTGAACTCGTCCGAGATATTATTGGGATGAATCTTCTGACCGAGATTCACGAAGATCAGACAATAAATATGGCCTCTACAGTGTTAACAAGATTTTACTATAGCGATATAAGGAAAAATGCCCCTTCCCTTGGCAGCCATGTTTTCAAGCAAACGTGATCATTCAAGACATCAATAAGACAAAACTTCTGACCATATTTCATGAAGATTGGACAATAAATGTGGCCTCTTGAGTGTTAACAAGGTTTTACAAAAGCCATATATAGCCATATAAGGAAAAATGCCCCGCCCCCTGGTGGTTATGTTTTTAAAGAAACCAAAACCATTTTCGAACTCATCCAAGATATCATTGGGACAGATCTTCTGACCAAGTTTCATGAAGATCGGAAAATAAATGTGGCCTCTAGAGTGTTAACAAGGTTTTACTATAGCCAAATAAGGAAAATGCCCCGCCCCCTGGCGGCCATGTTTTTCAACCAACCGGCATCATTTTCAAACTCGTCCAATATATTATTAGGATGAATCCTCAGACCAAGTTTCATGAAGATTGGACAATAAATGTGGCCTCTAGAGTGTCAAGAAGAATATACTATACCCATATATAGCCATATAAAGAAAAATGCCCCGCCCCTTGGCAGCCATGTTTTTCAAGCAAAGGTTACCATTTTTGACTCATCCAAGATATCATTAGGACAAATCTTCTGAGCAAGTTTCATGAAGATCGGAAAATAAATGTGGCCTCTAGAGTGTTAACAAGGTTTTACAGTAGCCATCTAAGAACAAATGCCCCGCCCCCTGGCGGCCATGTTTTTCAACCAACCGGCATCATTTTCGAACTCGTCCAAGATATTATTGGGATGAATCTTCTGACCAAGTTTCATGAAGATCAGACAATAAATGTGGCCTCTAGAGTGTTAACAAGATTTTACTATAGTCATATAAGGAAAAATGCCCTGCCCCTTCGCAGCCATGTTTTTCAAGCAAATATAATTATTTTCGAACTCATCCAACATATCATTGAGACTAAGCTTCTGACCAAATTTCATGAAACTAAAATGATGAAATCGTTGTTTTTTTAAGAATAATATTGTGTTTCAACATGTCCACCTGCAAAAAAAGATGAAACCATACATACACCACGTGCTAAAGCGTCCTATCGTCACGGGTGGATAATTTTATCATCAGCTTGTTTGAAATGTAATCAAATGTAAAATATTGAATAATAATCTTAAATCTTAACTAAGATATTGAACTTTGAAACGTGTTATGTTAAAAAAGTCTCCAAGTGTATGTTATTGTAATCCAATTAAAATCACAATCTTATGAAATATTTGTAATATTTAAATTTTCACTTTAACTTATTTAATAATTTCAATTAATCATAATTAATAAAGTTTTAATTAATTTCAATTAACAAAATTTTAAAATAATTATTGCATCTTGTTTAAAATAACTAGTGCATATTGTTTAAAATAACTATTGCATATTGTTTAGAATAACTATTGTACATTGTTAAAAATACTTAAGGAATTGCGCAGTTCATATCACGCATTAAGCCCAGTTTTCACAAAACTACACCGGAATACTTTTTTGTGCCAGGTGAGCTACAAACTCTATCATATTGATGTACTTTAAGAAAACAGCTTACTAAGCTAACAAAGAATAGCACATTCCAATCTAAATTGTTTACCAAATCAAGAACGCAAACGTAAGCAGTAGAAACTTCTAGAAAGTTCCATGACCAAGGGTTAACAACTTTGACCCGAACAAATATAAAAAAGTAGGTGAATCAGCGTACCACGTGAGACCACATAGGATCACGTGAGAAACGTATTAGGAAAAGTCTGATCAGGTTTCAGAAAGTTGCATCTGAAAGAATATTTAAGAAAACACTGTGGGGGACTCACCACAGTGTTTTTCCGGATATTACAGGTGAGCTGTTGCTACTTATTTATTTTCGAACCTAAATTATTGTTTGCTGCAAATAAATATATTCATACTTAAATTATTGTTTACTACTTTAATTTGTTTCACCTACATTCAATGTAGAGTATTTAGGAAAGTTGTTTGACTGCGCAATATCCAAATAAATATATATTGTGTATTAATGATAATTGCTATTTTATAAGTATCATATTAGTAAAACAAATAGTACTATCTTCTCATAAATAAATAATTTCTTTATTTTATGATTTAACAAAATAATGTTAATGCCTGAAAACTGTTAGTGAAATGTTCTGTGTGATTTATTAATATATAAAAAGAATCAATATCGTTGCATATGTACGTATATATTATAAATGATATTTATGCATGCGAATATTTATCTTGTTTTAATAAATTAACACAGTGTTTTTCCGGATATTACAGAAAATAAAATGGGCTGTTTACACTGTCGACTTCTTTGATTATTCACATCTATTATGGATCATAGAATATTAGCGCTTAACGCTAATTTGCATAAATTGAAGAATGGTAACATTTAATACTAATTGAAAATGAAACACTACAAATACAACATTCACTAAGACCGTAATGGACAGAATAATTAATTATTAAGAACTAAATAATGTATCGTACGTAAATAAAGATCCCGTTACCGATTACACTAGATGGAAGTAATGAAAACTTTAAGGATATTGAAATAACAAGTAAAAGCACGTACGATATCTGGTGGAGAATACGTTCTAAAGTTTAATTCCTTTACAATAACATTTTCCACAACAAAAATCGTCAGAAATGTTTCAAGATGTCTCACTACAATTTACGTTCTCGCCTATCAGCCACTCTACCGCCACAGGTGACGCCGCCAACATCCCCACCTGACGATACCACAGTTCCGGAGCAACCATTTCAACCATCAACTACCATATCAAAACAAGACACTCCAAAATCATCAAGTGAGTCAAAACCTTATTTACAAACTCCCGAAGATTTTGTTGCAAGTGAAAAACGTCGTAAAAAACAATTACGTTCAGATTTTCATAAACAATTAAATTCTATCAAAACAATCAGAAGAGTAACAATACATGACAGCCCATTTCAAAGTCACCCATTACAATCCGATGCATCAGACACCGAAGAAACCCAAGAAACAACACTCCAGCCATTAACGCAGGACCCGCCGAAGGAATCGCTGCTCGAGCCATTATCCAATTTCCGGTACGACCCAGTACCACCGCCATATGGTAATTTTCAGTGCCTTCCCGACGAACGACTACAGGATCCAATTTCCAGTGTTATTTCGCAGAGACCTAACTTTTTCTTAAATACCCCATCACCTAGTGTTAATAGTGCTAATTTTCCATCGCAAAGTGCTAATAGTGACAATATTAACTTACGTAGGCAGACGCCTTCCGCACCTGGCCACTCTCCAGCAGACGGGGAACGATCGACGAGAAACTTCCATACCGCACAGACTTCGGACCCAAGAGGTACATTGTTTAAGCCAAACATAATTAAGTTAGCATGCTTTACAGGCAGAGACTATGATAGTTTACCAGCGTTTCTGGCAAAATTTCAGAAATTTTGTAGCATGAATAGCATTGATAGGGGTGAATACGCTAATGTTCTTCCATTTTACCTGTCCGACAATGCAGAGAATTTTTACAATAATCTGACCGAAGATATTAAATCTAATTATCAAGAACTCACCAAAGCACTTGCTAAACGAGAATCAAGAATTCACTATTTATACAGATGCTAGTTCCTCCGCAGTAGGATTCATTTTATGTCAGGAAGATTCTCCAAAACGTCATCATGTTATTTTATATGGGGGTCGTGCTTTGAAAGATAACGAAAAACGTTACAGTAGTTGTGAACTGGAATTATTAGCAATCATTTACGCTTTGAAAGAATGCAGAGTCTATATATCAAATATACATGTCAAAATTATAACGGACAATAAAGCTTTAACATTTTTGCATACAGCAAAACACTCAAATGACAGACTATATAGATGGGCTTTAGAACTAGAAAATTATGATCATGAAATCATTTATAAAACTGGCAAGACAAATCCGAGCGATTACCTTAGTAGAATTAACTATTCTAAATCAGACACCCACGTTAAATCCAAGGAAAACATACACACACTTTCCTATGATAACGCACCTTTAACACCTCCACAAACCTTGGCACCAACACAAGTAACGCAAAATAATCATTGCTCCCAGGTTAACATTCTCACAAGAAAAATGCGAAAACAAACAATCAACACAACACCCACCAATCATCAACCAATTATCTCTGCTGACAATCAACTTAGCACCATTCCACCTGACAACAGTGGTATCTCAGATAATGATCATATACCTGGTTCACAACTCCAGACAGTCAATGACCGCAAACAACAACACGCACACTTAACAACTAATCAACTAGACATTATAAACTTACAAGCTACATCAAAAGACTTCGGCGACATTTATGCATTTTTAAAGAACGGTCATTTACCTGATGATAAAGACTTAGCAAAACGAATTCCATATATAAGCACCCAATACGAAATAGTTGACAATGTTCTGTTTCATTTTTACGAACCAAGATCTAAGAAACATCAAACTGAAAAAACTTTAATTAAACAATTAGCTTTACCTGAGTCATTAAGACGTGAAATACTTTACAGTTTTCATGATTTAAATGGTCACTGTGGTGTTGATAGAATGTTTGCATCTTGTAAAAACTGTCAAATATTTAAAAGAGATCACAATTATAAACCATATCCACTACAAGAACCTTTTATTGCAAGCGCACCATTTGACATGTTACACATCGACATTGTTACGGTAGCAAAACAGAGTAAAGAATATAAATATGTTTTAAGCGTCATATGCGCATTTTCAAAATTTGCACTATTTATACCATTAAAAACGCAAAACACTATTGGAATCGCAGAACAACTTTATCATAAAGTATTTGCAATATTTGGACCGCCCAAACGTATCACATCTGACCGAGGCCAAAACTTCTTAAGTGGAATAATGGATGTTCTTTATAATTCTTTCAAATAAAGAGGCATCGAACTTCATCTTATCACCCAATGAGTAACGGAATGGTAGAACGGGTACACTCTACATTACTCTCAATACTACGTACATCGTTAAAAGACGAAAGCGATTGGCCTGATAAGCTTTCCAGTGTCCAATTAGCCTATAATTCAACAGTATGTCCGAAAACGACACAATACTCTCCGTACTACATTCTTTTCGGCCGACATATGAATAAACCCATCACTTCCGAATTATTTCCACCAATTAATACCAACCCTTCAATAAACACTTATGTTGAGGAAATGAAACAAAGATTTAAACGTATATGGAATATCACACAAGAAAACATAAATAATTCTCGTGACGTTATGCGTAAGTTTTACAATCGCAAAACTGCAATACGTCCATTTAAATTAGGAGATCTTGTTTTTATTAAACAAGAAAAAGTACCTTTAAATAAATCCAGAAAATTGTTTCGAAAATTTTCAGAGCAACCCTATTACATAACCAAAATATTACAAAATGGCACATATATTTTGAGAGAACGATATTCAAACAAAGAATTAAAAGTTCCGGTTAATATCAACAGATTAAGAAGATACCATGATGAAAAGGATTTACGTGATTTATCTCAAACATTCAAATTCCATGAAAAAGAAACTAATAATAACACAGAAAATCAAAACAATCCGCAAACCGTTACCGACAATACACAGCCAAATATAACGGCAACTGACAAACAAAATACAATAAATCAAAATGAT
The DNA here is from genome assembly GCF_020536995.1 of Dreissena polymorpha. NCBI lineage: Eukaryota > Metazoa > Mollusca > Bivalvia > Myida > Dreissenidae > Dreissena > Dreissena polymorpha. The sequence continues at coordinate 99,528,124 of NC_068361.1, read as the reverse complement.
ATTCCACCAAAAAATTCAAACAAGAAATGGTACAAAGCTGACAAAATTTTAAAAAACAGAATTAAAGATAATCAAAGACAATATTTGATAAAATGGACAAACAAAAAGTATAAGAACAGTTGGGCAAATGACGAAGATACATCAGAAGCACGTATTAAACAATTTTATATAAACAAATCTCTAAAGAAAAATCACAAAAGAAAACGGTAAAATGATAAACAAATTAACTCTTATTTTTTTCTTTTAGGCAAGATGTTGGTCACACGATTCATTATACTTTTCCTGTCACTTGTGGGAGCACACGGTGAACAATTGCTGATGAACCATGGCGTTAAGTTCTCAGATCCAAAAACAATTAACTTCGTGAATAATGAATGGACGCATACTTTTCGATTTGATATGCCAGACTATCATTTCAATAGTGACATCGGTAGAAATTATTCATTGTGTAGAGACACTTATTTCTTCGAAAAAGGATGTACCATTAGCGTCGAATTCAACACTCTAAGGATTTAATGGAACATGATATACAATCTTTGTTACACAAATTTCGTAGCATGATTCCTACAATCTCAGATAAACGGAAGACACGTGAGTCACAACCCTTACTTCCCTTTATAGGACAATTAGGTTCAACTCTTTTTGGCATTGCAACAACGTCACAACTTAATCGATTACGCGATCATGCAAATAAATTGGCACAAAGAGTTAATCTCTTAACAAACACATTTACGCACGAATTCGGCGAAATGTCATCATTTGCAACTAATGTTCATGAGCATATGAAATTATTCGATGAATTCGTTGCGAATGCTTCAGCAGTCAGGCATAAAATTGTGGACGAAATGGAATCTATGTCAAATAAACATACAACTGCTGAAAAGTTAATACTAGATGTAAATGATAAAATGATCAAAATAAGGTCACAGTTTGATAGGCTAGCCATAGGAATTGAATCACTGAGCAATCGTAAATTGTCGATTCATATAATAAACCCCGAACTAATGTCCCAAACGTTAACAGAAATAGCTTCGTCGTTAAAAATCAACTATCCGACTCATAAATTGGTCAGCACTGAATTGGCATTCTACTACAATCATGCTGAATTTATTTATGGACGCAACAATAATTCGATATACATAATGGTATTGTTTCCACTGACAAACAGTTTGGATAACGAAATTTATGAATTAAATTTCTTTCCAATTCCTCTTGACAATGATATAAAAAACAAAGATGCTAATGAATTCACATCAAAACCGCGGTATTTAATTTATAATGGAAAAAACCTATTATTCACATTTCTTGATGAATCATTCTTGAGAGACTGTTTGACAGCAGGTTCAGCAATTTTATGTAAACATAATGTTATATTTGAAATCGATTTCAATACGAATTGTTTCGTAGAACTCTTGAAACACGGGGACAATGCAAAAACGAAAGATATATGTGAATATAAGATAGTAAGAAACGTCTTGAAACCAGAGCTGAGAATTTTAAATAGTTCTACGGTACTTGCATACATGCAATCAAATTTAAAATTGGAATGTGTAAATCGTTCTAAAACAATAGATGATTGTAAGTACTGCATTATCGATGTACCATGTGCATGTAAACTAGTCTCAAAAAGTCAACGTATTGATGAGCAATTCACAAAATGTTTGACAAACGATACTACTGTCGACCAAATATATGCAATTAACTTACCGTTACTCCAACAATTTTTTAATAATACGGTTTTGGATAAATTGATGAAAAACATTTCGTACAATGATCCAATAAATATATTATTATCGGTATTTAAAACCTTCGATCAAAACACACAGGATATAATAAATCGGTCGCACAAATTAGAAATTGACATGCAAACCTTTGTGAAAAGAGCAAAGAAAAACCAAATTGTGTACCATAGCCTAACAGAAGCAATGCTTAACGGTGAAATCTCAATTGAATCAGGTTTATCCACTTTTGATATAATTTCAATCATAGGTATATTACTCACAATCGGAAACACGCTCATGCTGATATTTCTTTCACGAAAAATTCGCATTCTATTAACTGCAATTACACTAATAAAACCAACAGCGGCACAACATCTTAAATACGACAATCCCACCACGCTATCACCACTTCAGGAATTTACCAACAGTCTTAATGAGTCTCTGAAATATGAACATTTTTTTGTCTTTCTGACCATGATTCACGTTCTCTTGCTGATAACAATCCTTCGCAAATTGCAAATATTCAAACGACAACGTGGCACTCTTTTGATTTTACATATATCAAATGGTTTAAATTGTATTGATATCAACATCGTCAGTTCGGTTTCTTGTCGATCGGAATGGATCATTGACTTACCTGTCACCCTGAACATAAACAGCATACGCTTTGGATTGTTTCCAAAACTGCTCATTAACACTACGGAAATTTCGTTTCGGAACGCTACAGGGGATATAATAATGGAAATACCATCTGCTCTGTCAATTGGCATTTATCAGTACATCAAACTTCGACAAATGCTCAACACAAACTATCACACTGAACTATTCTTGGTCCATAACGGAATTAAGGAACGTACCTAAACGAACTTCAACTTTGATTTTTTTCATTACATACATGCTTCAAAAAAAAAAAAAATAAATAAATACTTTCGCTGTTCTCATTTCAGGCGCACACGACCATACATCATTCATATAAATATAGTGTGTATTTTATAATTGTATTATATATAATTGTATTATATATAAAGTGCAGATTTTAGCATTGTTAGATTTGTATTTTCATTGATACCCCCATTGTACATATAATACCATTTTATCATTACATTTTTGGTTCCCTATTGTCAATTTTATATTTCATTATTTTCATTAAAATGGACATTGTTATTAACATTTCATTTTTTATATTGTACTCTTATTATTTCAAGTTATTGTTTAAATACAATGGCAACTCTTCTAATATTTTACACATTTCCCTCCCTTTGCATGACCATCAACTGCATCACATAGAATACTTTTTAAATACTTTTCCCAAATTAAAAAAAATCCATAGACGCACTAAAAAGTTACTATTTACCCACATGTTAAATAATTCTAACATTTCATTTTCAAGCTTAATTTTTGCTATAAACTACTTCGACATAAATATACTCTATCTTCAAATGCTCGACCATCTACTTTATGAAATCCACCGCCTAAATTTTCAAATCTGCCAAGCAATTATTTTAAGGTTCGGATCAAAATCCCAAAGATCCATAATAGCCCACAAAAGATTTCTTCAATCAAAATTTCTACCTCCCTCGTTATACGATTTTTCCATTACAGACATCTTAAATGCAGATCTTAAACAAATCAATAAATTAATGACTCATCATTTTCGCCTTTACAAACAATCCCTTAAATGCCAATCGATCCCTATCGATTTTGACAACACATATTGTCGAGTTTGTCATACTTCGCTGAAAAATTGTCGTCCAAAATTCAAAAAACTTGATCCTCTTGTTCATTTATTCTTAAGTCGAACCCCTTGTTGCCATACACCCCATCATATCTTCTGCTCCATGACACTATACAAAACGGATTCAAAATTTGTAAATTATGTCTCCATGCTGTAAAATGTTTCAACTGGAAACTATTTCATAATAAACCTTGATCCATGTACATGTATATGTATCTGTAAATAACACAGTATATGTTGGAACCCAAATGAACATACTAAACATAAAAATGTATAACTAAATGTGACTATTAAAGTCACCTATGCTAAACATTAACTTACAAACTTTTCAATTGTATAAATAATACTTGATAATTCTTTTGTTTTCCAACAAATACTAACATGTATATAGACTACTTTGTCATTATTGTGCATTTCAATTACGTTGTACTTGATCTTTGTCTTATTGATGTTTCAAATAATGATTTTAGTATTGATTCTCTAATATAGTTTATTTGAAACCCTGTTTATATTTGTTGTTTTGTTATAGACACTTCAGGCGGAGTGTACATTTAGAGTTGTTGTATTTTCATTTACGATTAATGCCTAGTGTGTTTACGAATTATTTTTCAATTATCTATATATTACATCTATTTCGATTGTTGTTAAATATGTTAGATTCATGTATGCGTGCTTTAATATTATACAGTTAAATGTTCTGGGATTGTTTTAAACAGCAGTTAAATTTAAACAGCCCATATATTAGAATAGGAATTCTAATTAAAAAGAAGGAGGGGAAGATGTAATCCAATTAAAATCACAATCTTATGAAATATTTGTAATATTTAAATTTTCACTTTAACTTATTTAATAATTTCAATTAATCATAATTAATAAAGTTTTAATTAATTTCAATTAACAAAATTTTAAAATAATTATTGCATATTGTTTAAAATAACTAGTGCATATTGTTTAAAATAACTATTGCATATTGTTTAGAATAACTATTGTACATTGTTAAAAATACTTAAGGAATTGCGCAGTTCATATCACGCATTAAGCCCAGTTTTCACAAAACTACACCGGAATACTTTTTTGTGCCAGGTGAGCTACAAACTCTATCATATTGATGTACTATAAGAAAACAGCTTACTAAGCTAACAAAGAATAGCACATTCCAATCTAAATTGTTTACCAAATCAAGAACGCAAACGTAAGCAGTAGAAACTTCTAGAAAGTTCCATGACCAAGGGTTAACAACTTTGACCCGAACAAATATAAAAAAGTAGGTGAATCAGCGTACCACGTGAGGCCACATAGGATCACGTGAGAAACGTATTAGGAAAAGTCTGATCAGGTTTCAGAAAGTTGCATCTGAAAGAATATTTAAGAAAACACTGTGGGGGACTCACCACAGTGTTTTTCCGGATATTACAGGTGAGCTGTTGCTACTTATTTATTTTCAAAACCTAAATTATTGTTTGCTGCAAATAAATATATTCATACTTAAAGTATTGTTTACTACTTTAATTTGTTTCACCTACATTCAATGTAGAGTATTTAGGAAAGTTGTTTGACTGCGCAATATCCAAATAAATATATATTGTGTATTAATGATAATTGCTATGTTATAAGTATCATATTAGTAAAACAAATAGTACTATCTTCTCATAAATAAATAATTTCTTTATTTTATGATTTAACAAAATAATGTTAATGCCTGAAAACTGTTAGTGAAATGTTCTGTGTGATTTATTAATATATAAAAAGAATCAATATCGTTGCATATGTACGTATATATTATAAATGATATTTATGCATGCGAATATTTATCTTGTTTTAATAAATTAACACAGTGTTTTTCCGGATATTACAGAGAATAAAATGGGCTGTTTACACTGTCGACTTCTTTGATTATTCACATCTATTATGGATCATAGAATATTAGCGCTTAACGCTAATTTGCATAAATTGAAGAATGGTAACATTTAATACTAATTGAAAATGAAACACTACAAATACAACATTCACTAAGACCGTAATGGACAGAATAATTAATTATTAAGAACTAAATAATGTATCGTACGTAAATAAAGATCCCGTTACCGATTACACTAGATGGAAGTAATGAAAACTTTAAGGATATTGAAATAACAAGTAAAAGCACGTACGATATTATGATAAACAAGGGCTGTTTGTAAAACATGCATGCCTCCCATATGGGCTGTCAGTTGTAGTGGCAGCCATTGTGTGAATACGTTTTTTGTCACTGTGACCTTGACCTTTAAGTTATCATCCGGAAACCAATGTACTATTTCGAGCCACTGTGACCTTGACCTTTGACATATTGACCTGAAAATCAATAGGGGTCATCTGCCAGTCATGATCAAAGGGGGAGTGAGAGGGGGGGTATAATGTGGGGTGTGGAAATTTATTAGATGTTTAAACAAAAATTGGGGGGGGGGGCAGGGGGGGTAGGGGGGGAGGGAGATGGGGGTATAATGTTGGGTGTGGTAATTTATTAGATGTTAAAAAAAATTGGAGGGGGGGGGGGTAGGGGGTGAGAGGGGGGTATAATGTGGGGTGTGGTAATTTATTAGATGTTTTAAAAAAATATAATTTTTTTTTGGGGGGGTAGGGGGGGGGTAGGGGGGGTAGGGGGGAGTGAGAGGGCTGTATAATGTGGGGTGGGGTAATTTATAAGATGTTTAAAAAAAATAAAAACAAGAAATGTGTTTGAAAAAAAATTGGGGGGTGGGGGGGGTGGGGGGTAGGTTGAGTGAGAGGGGTGGTATTAAAATGTGGTGTGTGGTAATTTATTAGATGTTTTAAAAAAAAATTGGGGGGGTGGGGGGGTGAGGGGGGGTAGGGGGGGTGGGGGGAGTGAGAGGGCTGTATAATGTGGGGTGGGGTAATTATTAGATGTTTAAAAAAAATGGGGGGTGGGGTGGTAGGGGGGGTCGGGGGAATGAAAGGGGGGGTATAATGTGGGGTGGGGTTATTTATTAGATGTTTAAAAAAAAATGGGGGGGGTGGGGGTAGGGGGGTGGGGGGGTAGGGGGCGTGGGTAGGGGGGGTGGGTAGGGGGGTGGGTAGGGGGGGTGGGGGTGAGAGGGAGGTATAATGTGGGGTGTGGTAATTTATTAGATGATGTTTAAAAAAAAAATTGGGGGGGTGAGATTGGGGGGGAAGGAATTCTGGTAGGGGCGTGGGGTATTGTTTGGGTGGAATCCATTGTGGTATTCAGGTAAGTGTTGTTTTGTCAAAGTAATAATAAAATGTGATCATAAAAAAATAACAAATGATCTCACACTGACATGATAAATATCCTCTATTCATTAAACATGAAATTTAAACTTATTGCATTTGTTTCCCTTGTATATAAGAAAGATATAATAGTGTATTACCTCCCCTGTCCTGCTTATATTTATATTAATCAACAAAATTAAACATTAACACAATATTTTATATACAAAATATACAAAAAATCTCATATTCTGATAATATTTTTACTGATCCACTTTATTTTACTCAAAGGATGATGTTTCATTGGACTGATAATTATAGATTTAGGATTACAGACCAGTTGCTTCAGTTATATTGTTCAGAGTTCGCCCTGTTGGCCGCGTATGCATTCTTGAGTTATCATCCAAAAACAATTTTACTATTTCGAGTCACCGTGACCTTGACCTAGTGACCTCAAAATCAATAGAGGTCATCTGCGAGTCATGATCAATGTACCTATGAAGTTTCATGATCCTAGGCCCAAGCGTTCTTGAGTTATCATCTGACAACCACCTGGTGGACGGACAGACCAACAGACCGACAGACCGACATGAGCAAAGCAATATACCCCCTCTTCTTCGAAGGGGGGCATAATAATCACTAGTTTAAAAGATTAAACAATATCAATGCTAAATCAGTATGGAAGAAGAAGCCAGATCAGCCAGCTTTGTCACCCGTTAAAAAATACAGAGAAATCCAAATCTGTATCCTAACAGAATTGCAGTCATCTTAAAAAAAACATGTTCAGATAATCAAAATGATAGAAGCCGTACCTGATATATAAATGTTCAGATTGATAAAACTCTGCTGACAATACTTGAAATGCGCTTTTGATAATCAGGGCTTAAGAAATGTTTGTTAAGTATCATTTGGAATTTCCAGATCGTTCCAGCTTATCAATGACAACACTTTTCGCCGTCCTTTAAATGAAAATACAATCAAATCAGAAAGTGTCTCCATGATAAGCCTGCAAGAACTGCACAGGCTAATCTGTGATGGATACTTTATGCACATTTATGCTTTATGCACATGCGAAATACCTGACTGTTCTTATACTTACCCGAGAGGGTTGTGAGACAGAAGTAACCCAGGTCAGCTGCCAGGTCCAGCTCTCTGCGCCAAGTAATCCAGGCCCTAGCACCTGCAAAATGTGTGTATGATAATGATGCAAAATGTGTGTATGATTATAATACAAAGCCTTGAATGTTATATTCCCACTATTGAATAATAATTACTTCTGCAGTGAGATATTGGACTGATTTAATAGATGCATATAAAATAAAGAGGCATATTTTCAAGCATTTATTTTTTCCAAAGTCTTTAAATGTCATTAGTCCCAAAATAAAAAGTAAAAACAGAAAACAAAAACGAGTATACATACTATTACTATTCATACTGAATAAGATTGTTCACAAAAGACCTTAGTGTTTCACATAAAAATAAAGGCTTTTTAACTACCGAGCAAGCTATGGACAACATCAGCTGACATTTTTCTCAAGTATGTCAGGTAATATTCATCCTTCTGTTGAGATCTTATAATCTCCGCTTTGCCAGCTACTTTGAACATCTGAAAACAAAACTCAAGCCTTTATTCCATTGTTAAATGCAAAGCCAGCAATAATACATTATTTTAGAACTCATTGATCAGAATGTTGAAAGTTCACCAGTTTGCTATGACTACATATCCTGGATTTATGGATATCATTCCTGGTAGACATAGTGAAATTGCGAGGAATTCATTAATCATGGAACAAAGTGTGTCTGAGCAGAGTTCATTTGCACACATGTAACCCAGGTCCATTTTTTTACTGCTTTACATGTTATCATAGTATTTTTTGTAATTATTAATGTCTTGGCTGTTGTTCTACAGACTATTTGTTGCAAAATTTTAATTGATTTTATTGATTTGAGAGGTGACTTTAAGAATATTATTCAAACATTGGTTTTGTGCAGGAATTGAGACAGATGTATTGATATACATTTTCAGCATATATTGGTCAAGCATCAATAGCAGAAGATGTTCAATTACCCAAAATTATGTTCATTCTGTTCAATCTTGTCATGCAAGCTTACACTTTGATTCAGAAAACCTTTCATATGAATGTTGTTAATTTTCAAATCTTTCTAATAAAAATTTATAAAAATACAGTGATATTTAATTTTGCTTACTAGTCGGTGTTAAATTTTGCATGTGCGTATTTGCCCAAATTCAATTAAATAGATTGCTAGAGGCCAGCTTTGTGCCCACCATTATTTTGTTTTTCCATGTCTTTGTGTTTTATTTTGAAAACCAGATGTAATATATATATTGCAAAAAAAAACATTGCAATAATATCATTGTGGAAAAGCATTTTATATTGATTCTTTTACCAATAAATGGGGACTTTTGTATTAGCTAAACTAATAATTTGCATTTAAGTACAATTAAAACATACATTAAAGGTATATTCTTCATTATGCATGAAATTTCAACAAGATTAAATTTTTAGTCTTATACTTTTGGTGTAGGATAAGGCATTTATGGCAAAAGTAATCATGTATGTTTATATCATATTTATTTGGTATTTTCCTTTGGCTTTTGGTCTGCGCCCAGTATAGGTTATGCTTGTTAAAGGCCCCTGTGCCTATCCCATCTGATTTGATATTTTATATTTAGAGTATCTAATGACTGAGACGTTTAAAGCGGTGTGAAATGTTTATGTACAGAACCAATCAATTTCCTTGCTATATACATAAACCAATCGTGTTATGAGTGATTTTTCAATAGACTGAATCTTTTGAATATGACCAATTGAATCATCACATCAAGGTTTCAATTGATTATATCAAGATTCGATTTAACTGAATAAATATGTTGATTTAAGTTGCTGATCCATCCAGAACAGGAACAACTAAAAGTAATGGAACAAAACTTGTTTTCTTGAAAATATTTCACAAATTTGAGAAATTGGCAACGCAAAATTTCAGGGAATTTAGAGTCTCAAATTTGATGAGTTGGAGACTCAATTTTTCACAAAATGAGTGGGCAAATGATAGGGAAAAAAGCCCGGTTAGAGTATCTATACAGGCATGTAAATTTTATCAAATACTATTAATGCACAACGTGTTTATTCTTTGCATGAAAGAACTGCTCTTATCTTGAGCACTGCAATATAAGTAATGAAGAAAAGCATTATTGGATTGATTTGAGAGTAGGCCACGGGGCAATATTATTACAGACCACAGCCCTGCAATCAGTGCTTCCTCTAACTTTTAAAAGTTGGAAGTCCTGACTTCCAATCCTAAAATTTTTGGACGTCCCAGACATACATTTTGAAGTCCCACTTTTATTTCTGAATTTTAATATACGTACCTGTTCCAACATTACCTGATAATCCAGTATTATAGAGATTGCTATCTTCAAAGTACAGCCAATATTAACATTTGCATATGTCCACCATTTTACGCAAGTGCATATACAAATTGAATTGTGGGATGGGGGAACTCCCATTGAACATGCGTTGATAACGTCGGGAAGACGTGATTTGAGAGCATAGAGCACTGGTCATATTAAGTAATTACGACAAATCAACGACTGAATTTAAAATGTTACATGTACCTCCTTTCAGAAGTTTGCGTAGGTGAAAGTGAATTTCGGAGTATAAAAACGCGTCTTTCTTTAAATTTTACCGAGTACACTACATTCCGCATTGCAATATAACTTGCAGGGTTTTTTTTCGCCCGATTTTATAGCCGAAATTCGGCTATGTTCCCAATCCCAAAAAGTATACTTTTTTCCTAAAATGTGGCAAAAAATTCCCAATTTCCCAAAAAAAAAAAAAAAAAAAAATTTTTTTTTTTTTTTTTTTTTAGAAAGAAATCTCATGTGTATTTTATCTCAATTTTAATTCAATTACATCTAACAAAGTATTATATGATTTTGTTCTTTTAATTTGAATGATTTTAAAGGGTTATATAAAATTTAGTACTTCCCTTATCAGTGGACTTTTCGTGTGGAAAAAAGGCTAATGAATTTATTTTCCCAATTTCATGAAAATACCGATAAAATTCCCAATTCCAAAGCCATGGGCTATCTTCCCAAAAAGTGGAAAAAAAAACCCTGACTTGTCAGGTCATTTATGCATGTAGACCAAAATGTATGCAGAGTTTGGCAGTTTGGCAATCTCAAAACACGTTATTTAACCACTAATTGCATTATGTGTTATGAACGTTGATATAACAAAATACATTATTCAATTTTAGTATTTTCAAATGCGTATAATTAAACGTGTTATCCGAAATCATTTCCAGATTTTATTACTCACAGAAAGTTAAGAAAATTCTACCAACAAATAAACATTTCTCGTGTATTGCGTGTACAAATGAAAATCATGCAAAAATTAGACTTCATGTACAACATCACATCATTCTTCTTCGGGGAAAGCGTGGACTTAAATAATTGAATTTATTAATTTTATACAGCTTCACGTGGGGTCCGCGTGTATTCTGCTGCCTGAGCGCTGATTGGCTGATGCCCTTACCAAGAATTTGATTGACAGCTGGAAAAATCAATATTGGCCACTCGCTGAGAAATTCATCGATAACAGTAGCTCTTAAGCGGAGTTAACGGTCTGACTATGCCGATTTACTGTTGACATTTGTACATGTTGTGTATTTGAAAATAGCGTAAATGTGGATTATGGGACGTCCAAGGAACGTCTACCATATATGCATAATGGATGTACGACTGCCTTTTTCGGGCGTAATTTACGCACGGACGTCCACTAACGGAAGCGCTGTACAATGTATAAAGGATAAGATCTATAATTTTACATTTTTTTCAATACACAGACAATCGTTTTTTATATTTAATATGACTACTATCATGCAAAGACAGACAGTACTTTTGGATAATAAACTCATATGCACAAATATGATATCCAAACTAAATTTGTCCGGAAAATACATTCACTATAAAACGAACGCATTCGGCGCTTAAATGCATATGCCAGTGAAATTTGAGTCATGTCTCTAATCTAAAGTGCATTTATTTCCAACCTTGTAACAAGAATTTTGTCTGAATATTCTATTCTTACTAACAAATCACTCCTAAAATCTTAGAGTAAAAATACTTACTTTTGTTGTTGTTGTTTTTGTTGTTTTAACGGTGACAGTATAACTTTTTATAGCACAATATTATCCTAGTAGTTGTTGAGAAATTCTACACTGCTTTTTTTCATTTTAATTTTTATCGTTAATAGTTATTCAAAATTCCAGAGGTAAGTGTCCTGGGGTTTGATGTTTACATTAAATCACTCAGTGGGTAGAGGGTATGGAATTATTATAAATGTGAGCTCAGTTGGTAGAGCGCCATGCCAGGCCCAGGGTCCCAGCAGACGTGGGTTCATGCTTTGCACAAGGCGTTCTTTTCCTCTTGGATTTACTTTATCGATATTTTGCTAAGGTGCAATGCTTATGCCCCCCCCCCCCACACACACACCTAATGTCTGCAACTGATGCCATGGTATGGTTATTCAGGTTCTTCTAAAGAAAATGAATTTAAAAAGTGTAAATGGATTATGGATTTTGGAACTGTTCACAGACTTACAAAGTTAAATGTCTGTGACAAATGTCTTGAGAAGAGCTATTTACTAGCACAACTGTATACAAAATATCAGGCTTTAGATTAAATTTCCATTATTTTAAACGTGATGTTGACAATAGATGTTTTTCTCTAAGTTATTGATGAAGCATTTCATTTTTCATCCCCTCAACAATCCAATATTTTAAATATGTTTCATAGTAAGAAGAGCTATTTAGCTTATTAATTTGTTTTAATACAATTAACAGGCCTGTAGCCAAGGTTTTGAAAAGGGGGGTGCGAATTTTTGTCGATTTAGACGATTGTTATTGAGCAACGAAGTGGCGAAGGGAGTATGTGCGGGTGGGGATGTTGAAATGTAAACTCCTGCATTCTGGTCATGTTTTAACTGTATTTAGAGACTGATGTTATATAGCATTTTTATATGAAATTTCACTTTCATTGACCATACTCAATGACTGATCGACATGAATATGATACAACATACATGTATTCCCCACCACGTTTTCCAATAACCACCTTTTTCTATCAGTCACGGAAATACATCATTTTATACGGTGTTTAACCCGACACTAGTATGCGCGCACACACTTTGTTTACATATGCAACACAAATTTATAGAATGTAAAATCAACAATAAGAACGGTATAAAATATCATTATTTATTGCAATCTTGGAATCTTGATAAAATTGGTGTGTTTTACCATTCTAACATTCTACCATTCATAAATCAAGCAATTTAAATGGAAATATTTGCCTTTTTTCAAAACAATTATTTGTCTACTACTATGGATAGTACCAGAGGCATAGCATTAACTCAAAATGTCCTAATAGTGTATTGTACAACAAACACTGATTAACAAAACTGGGTCTTTTCTAATGTGCATCAATACTAAAATGAAATCAAAATGGTATAACTGGTTACTTAATTTTTTTTAAACTATTTGTAACAAATAAGTTATCTTTTTCTAAACGAATTTCAGAAACATACGAACACTTTAGGCTTCATTAAGACCCTATAACCACAAACTACTGGCCCTATGGTCTCAAAGTCCTAAATAATGTATACCAGGACGTTGAAGAAAAAATATGTACTTATTTGCCCATTATATTATATATAATAATATGCTCAAGATCCGCCACAGTTGATGAAAATTAAACGTTAACGTCCATCTGCATGATCATATATTATAACGTTTTAAATTCATTATTACAACTGTTTAAGAGTAGGACATTCATAGTGTGAAGTTTGACATAATTAAAACATTGTGGAAAGTTCTGTATGTGGAGCAGAACAGATGCCATTAAGTGTTGGTAAACTAGAAAAAAGCTACAATGCTTTGTAATATATGATTTGTTTTCTTGTCATTCAAAAATTTTTTATCATGACTTGAGCATAGCTGATATTTTTTGCTGGAAAACCCTTTAGGAGATCCGAAAATGGGTGTACGGGGATATGACAAAAAGACAACGCAGTCCGTCGTAAATGCTGTGCACAATGTGTTGTTGTTATAAATCATGGTAAAATGCAAAGTTATTAACCAATGACTCATTAGTCTTTGGCAATTAATAGTCGAAGGATGTCCTTTGATTTCAGTAATTTTCGGAAGCTGACATAACATTCCGTTAATAATCATCTCAAATATATTTTCTTTTTTATAAGATTATTTATTTATTCAAGTTAATAAAATTGTTTTTCCAGCCATTTAGATAATTGTCGAAGAAGGTTATTGGACTGGGATTTCAACCCACAATAAGTAGGCTTCAACATTGTGTTGTGATATCTATTACAGTTATAGCTTTAACAGACATTGATAACGATTACAAAAGTTAAAAAAACAATCAATTAGTATAAAATATATATAAATAAGTATCGATTGTATACTGATTAGAGTACCGGGTTAATAATTTTGCATTATACAGAAAACAAATATTTATTTGTTACAAAGATTCCAATTCCATTTTGCGGGGACCGGCTTCTAAGATCTTCTCAAATTTTGCTGTCACAACTTCTAATGATTTCAACAATTCTATGGTTAAAACTTGTAAATAAAAATCACGCACTACCTTGGAAATGATTTAATCGAAAAATTAATTATATGGAGACCTGTCGGTTGCATATTGAATAAAACATTATTTTAACGCTTAAATACGAAGACTCACTGGGTTCCTGGAAAAAATTGTTTTTCTGTTTTTGTGTCCAATAAAGTTGGGTGCAACTAAGATTAATTTTTGTACTCGTCAAAAAAGATTGGGTGCGAATGCACCCAACGCACCCCCCCTGGCTACGGGTTTGATTAAAACCTTGCATTTTTAGCTCACTTACTGACTATCATGAGGAGACTGGGCAGGCAAAGTTAGATAACTCTGGCTTGCATTTGACACAATTATTTGCCCCTTTAAACTTAGAAAATTGAAAATTTTGGTTAAGTTTTGTGTTTAGGTCCATTTTATTCCTTAAGTATCAAAGCTATTGCTTTCATACTTGCAACACTTACTAACTATCATAAGGGAACTGTGTAGGCAAATGTATGTAACTCTGACTGGCATTTTGACAGGATTATGTGCCCTTTTTATACTTAGAAAATTGAACATTTGGTTAAGTTTTGTGTTTAGGTCCTCTTTTTTCCTAAAGTATCAAAGCTATTGCTTTCATACTTGCAACACTTACTAACTATCGTAAGGGGACTGTGCAGGCAAAGTTATGTAACTCTGACTGGCATTTTGACGGAATTATGGGCCCTTGATACTTTAAAATTTCGTTAAGTTTTGTGTTTTGGTCCACTTTACCCCTAAAGCTATGTTAGCGTTTCCGATCGCCAAAATCGCCAAAGGCGATTGAATCTTTCAACTGGCGATTAAAGTTTAAAATGTGAATGAAAATGGCGATTGCAAAAAACCCTGATATTTCTCTATAAGTATATAATTTTCCCTACCTTTAAAGAGAACTCGGTACCGATTTCCACATGTAATCGCCATAAAAGTTCCAGTAGCCAATTGTATAAATTTGGATAAATCTTATCTAGCGGATAACTTGTGGTTATCTTCAATATAAGAGATATCCAGATTTATACAATTGGCTACAGAGGTGGTAATAGAAAGTCCACTGATAAGAGATAACCGGATGCCCATATCGTATATTCAAGCCACTTAACACAGTCATGTATGCCTACAGATCTATGCATCACGGGAAATTGTCGGGTAACTTTCCAGTCGCCAAACTGTGATATTTAACGTCCAATCGGTTATGAGAATGCTTATGGATGCGGGGTTATATAGCGATTATTATTTTTGATTGATGTCGGTCACCGAGTTTATTAACTATGAATCACAGTTGTAGCATTATACGTGATATAAAACCGGTAAATAAAGCAGTACATTAAAGGCGGTTTCGGGCATCATCATCACACCTATTTACCGTACTGTAAACAATCATTAATTATGAGAAGTTAATTGCAATTGGTGAGCAGTGTAAAATTACTTACGGCGAGTAAGTTGTAAAAAACAAAACCCGTTAATAATTTGATGCAGTAACAAATTAAATACAGTGCATGTATATTTTATCATGTCTATTTGTAGAACTGATTTACACCGTTTTTCTACAGCCACGTGATAATAACTATTCTCTATGCATTAATACCGGTATGCCATGTAAAACCCGTCTTATAAGAAAGAGCGCGAAACTATTGCTGTCGTCTGCAATGCCAAGTTCTACGCATGCAAAGCATGCTTTTTTTAAAAACTGACGATGTGTAACTAAATTTTAAATATAGTCTAGCCGCTCAGTACATGCAGTATTTAAGACTTACAAATTTACCGGTACGTTTGAATAAATTATATATTGCAACTATGGAAAAATATGTCAATTCAAGAATACATTGCAGTAAATGTATTTTTCAAGAATCAAGAAGCACCAGACTACGGCAAATATTATTGGGAAAAGGGGGGGGGGGGTGGCGAATAGGAGTTACGCAAGACCCACCCAATCAAAGACCGGGGCATATCTGACAGTTCTAACATTGTATACCGTTTATGCCAGTGCATGAAAATAAATATAAATGAAAAATAAAAAAGCATGAAATTATTTGATTTCAGGTAACATATAATTTATTTAAATGTGACTTGATTGATAATTTAATACAGTCATTGTTGATACCTATAAATTCGTGATAATGATTATGCCGCTCATTGAGCAAATAAGGTTATAATGTGGGTCGTCATCGTAGTGCTGAAACTTGGCTACTATTTTTTTTCCTTAGTGCCAACCTAGCTAAAGTATCATAGATATTGCTTTCATACTTGGAACACTCGCAAACTATCATAAGGGGACAGTAAAGGACAAGTTGCATAATTCTGGTTGTCATTTTTACGGAATTATGGCCCTTTTTTGACTTAGTAACTTTGAATATATATGGTTACATTTTGTGTTTAGATCCACTTTACTTCTAAAGTATCAAGGCTATTGCTTTTAAACTTCTAATACTTTCATGCTATCATGAGGGTACTGTACCTGGCAAGTTGAATTTTACCTTGACCTTTGAATGACATTGACTCTCAAGGTCAAATTATTAAATTTTGCTAAAATTGCCATAACATCTTTATTTATGATTTGATTCGATTGATACTTTGACAAAACAACTCTTACCTAACATACCACAATAGACTCCACCCAAACCACCCCCCACGCCCCCCCAAACCCCCCCCCCCAAACCCCCCCCCCCAAATCCCCCCCAAATCCCCCCTCAATCCCCCCCATTATTTTTTTTTTAAATTAAAGATCATCTAATAAATGACCACCACACCCTCACACTATACCCCCCCCCCCACCCCCACCCCAAAAAAATAATTTTTATGCCCCCGGTAGGGTCGCATATAGCAGTTGAACTGTCCGTCAGTATGTCAGTCAGTCTGTCCGTCCGTCCGAAAAAAACGTTTACATTGGGCATAACTTTTTCACTTTTGAAGATAGCAACTTGATATTTGGCATGCATGTGTATCTCATAGAGCTGCACATTTTGAGTGGTGAAAGGTCAAGGTCATCCTTCAAGGTCAAATGTCAAATTTATGGTGTCTGTCCGTCCGAAAACTAATATTGGCCATAACTTTTTCAATATTGAAAAAAGCAACTTGATATTTGGCATGCATGTGTATCTCATGGAGCTGAACATTTTGAGTGGTGAAAGGTGAAGGTCATCCTTCAAGGTCAAATGTCAAACCTATGGCGTTTGTCCGTCCGAAAACTTTAACATTGGCCATAATTTTTTTAATATTGAAGATAGCAACTTGATATTTGGCATGCATGGTATCTCATGAAGCTGCACGTTTTGAGTGGTGGAAGTTCAAGGTCAAGGTCATCCTTCAAGGTCAAAAAAAAAAAAAAAAATGAAAGTGGCGTTCTCATGAAGCTGCACATTTTGAGTGGTGGAAGTTCAAGGTCAAGGTCATCCTTCAAGGTCAAGGTCATCCTTCAAGGTAAAAAAAAAAAATATTTCAAAGCGGCGTTCTCATAAAAGTGCACATTTTGAGTGGTGGAAGTTCAAGGTCAAGGTCAGTCTTCAAGGTCAAGGTCATCCGTCAAGGTCAAAGGTAAAAAAATAAAAATCAAAGTGGCGTTATCATAGAGGTGCACATTGTGAGTGGTGGAAGTTCAAGGTCAAGGTCATCCTTCAAGGTCAAGGTCATCCTTCAAGGTCAAAGGTCAAAAAAAATATTAAAAAATTCAAAGCGGGGTTATCATGAAGCTGCACATTTTGAGTGGCGGAAGTTCAAGGTCAAGGTCATCCTTCAGGGTCAAAAAATCTTTTTTTTAAATCAAAGCGGCGTTCTCATGAAGCTGCACATTTTGAGTGGTGGAAGTTCAAGGTCAAGGTCATCCTTGAAGGTCAATGTCATCCTGCAAGGTCAAAGGTCAAACAATTTTTTTTTAAATTTCAAAGTGGCGTTCTCATGAAGCTGCACATTTTGAGTGGTGGAAGTTCAAGGTCAAGGTTATTCTTCTAGGTCAAGGTCATCCTTCAAGGTCAAAGGTAAAACAAAAAAATTCAAAGCGGCGTCATCATGAAGCTGCAAATTTTGAGTGGTGGAAGTTCAAGGTCAAGGTCATCCTTCAAGGTAAAAGGTCAAAAAAAATATTTCAAAGCGGCTTTCTCATAAAGCTGCACATTTTGAGTGGTGGAAGTTCAAGGTCAAGGTCATCCTTCAAGGTCAAAGGTAAAAAAAAATATATAAAATTCAAAGCGGCGCAATAGGGGGCATTGCGTTTCTGACAAACACATCTCTTGTTTTTTCCAAACATGGTTAAAAAACACAAATATTTATTTTTATTATTTTATTTTTGAAATACCGTCAAACCATCCCACCCAAGGCCCCCACGCCCCTCCAAAAAATCCGGCCAATCAGGATGCAGACTCAGACACACCTGATGATGAGAAGGAGACCTACTACTTTGAATCAGATCATGTGGCCTTGAGGGGAAACAATGACTACCAGGTGTTACTGAAGACCATTGCTCTTCTAGAAGCTCAGAGAATACAGGTAGTGTGAACATGTGAGCCTCATTGTGGGAAAACTGGGCTTAATGCATGTGCCTTAAGAGTTTTCAAGACAGGCTGATCTGGGAGAACACTTTTATGATTTTTTTTGTTTAACTGTTGTCTCTTCTAACCATAAATCAAGTTAAGTTGAAAAATGTTGTTCCTGTGTAGACTGCACATGCTGATCCTTGACAATACTTTACACACATATCATGGTGTAGCATTATCATATTGACAAGTTGCCAGAATGCCACATGCTTCGCAATTGAAGAATTACTCACTTAACTAAAAAGAATTTCCAGTTTCAAATCATAGACCAAACAAATACAGGGGTATTATTGTAAGTGAATATCCTGTTTAGTGGTTAAGGTGTCATAGTAGAAGTGCAGAAGTTTGAAACCATGAGTAGTAATCTTGTATTTAAGCACTTCATTCCAACATTTTTTTTTGTCAACACAAAGTCAGTAAGTAAAAGTTTTACCTGTGTGATAACAGGTTTTGCATTCTTAATTTTCTAAAAGGAACATGTTTAAATCATGTTTACAATGCACATGCTTTCATTAGGAGGTTAAGGAGAAAGCAGCAGATATTAAATTCGCTCTTGATAAGATAAGATAATATTTCTTTATTTGTTGAAAATATGTTACATATTTTAAGATTTTGAACTTACACCTTGGTTGGATAAACTCAGAACCCGCTCACTATTTTTTGGCATATAAATTAGTTCTGTTTTTAGTCTCCTGAACAATTCTTTGTTTTTCTTCCCACCCTATATAATTTTTGAAGAACAAATACTCCATTTCCATACTTGTTTGTACATTGCCTTTATTGTGTGTTTTTATTTAATTGACATAAATTTGAAACTGCAAAATGTGGTATCACTGAAATCATGTTTGTATTAGCACTTGAGTCATTTAGGCTGTGAAAGACCTTGACCTGCTGTATGAAAGTCGTCAGGCAGCCCTCACAGACCCCATACAGTTTGTACAGAAACTGCAGAAGGGCATCGACCTTAACCTGCCCAGGCCTCAGAAGGTGCAAATATGGGCCAGCCTCTGGGAAAATGGGGCTTAAAGCATGTGTGTTAAGTGTCGTCCAAGATTAGCCTGTGCAGTCTGCACAGGCTAATCAGGGATGACAATCTTTTCTCATTAATGTCATTTGTTGTTGAAACAAAGTATTTTTCTAAATGAAAATTCAATGTGGGCTGAAAGTGTTGTCCTTGATAAGCATGTGCAGGCTGCACTGGGACAACACTTTACCCACATGCATTAAGCCCTGTTTTCTAGAACAAGGATCATTTACTTTATTGGTTTAACCCTTTGCATGCTGGGAAGTTTGTTGTCTGCTAAAATGTCGTCTGCTGAATTTCTAAAATTAGCATTTTCTTCTATTTTTTTCAAAGAATACTATCAGAATAGCAAACAGTTTGGATCCTGATGAGACGCGACGTTCTGTGACGTCTCATCTGGATCCAAACTGTTTGCAAAGACCTTCAAAATTCGGTTCCAGCCCTGAAAGAGTTAAAAGATGTTCACGATAATATGATATTTAAATGAAATGGAACATGAAAAGCAGTGTGCTAAAATGTTATTGTAATGACAAAAGTTTAATTAGCACTGAAGTAAATATTTTATTTCCCTTATTTAAATTGCAAAGGACCGATTCCAAATGTTATGCTTATTATTTTCTTCCCAATTTGAATGAAAACAACTATTTGTAATTGATAATATTCTAAAATGTTTAGTGCCAGCTTAATGCATACCAGTTATGAAGGCCCAGTCTTGTCTTTGTAATGGTACTAACCATTTACTGACCAGAAAACTGTGGGTATTTTAAGATTAGCATGAAGTGTGTGCCTCTTCATTCATGGGAGATCCTTTATTTACGCTGTGGTAGTTTGCAGGCCTAAATGGCTTATAGACTGACTTTAAAAATATATTTGCTTCTGGTCCATGCACCATTTATAAAATACCTGAAAATTCTGTCCTTGATTCACTTGTGCATTAAATTATACTACTGGTTCACCAAGGAAATGCAGATTGTTGATGTTGACACTGCTGAGTTAAACATGACCATGCTGTCACAGATTGCAGAGCTGCCCCATATCAGCTGGGAGAAATACACAAGTACGCTGGACTTCTCAACGTTCGGCAGCCATCGTCACATGACCAGACTGAAGAAGCAGCTCACAGACGGGAATGGCCCCCCAGGTGTGTGCCGAGCAACTTATTATCACAAAAAAGTTTTTTCATGATCATTTTATATTTGAGTCGCGCTCTGTGAAAAGGAGGTTTTATGCATGTGCTTAAAGTGTCCTCCTAGATAGCCTGTGTATTCTGCACAGGCTAATCAGAGACGACACTTTCCTCTTTAATATTTTTCTTTTAAGAAAAGTATCTTCTTAGCAAAATACCACTTTCGGCGGAAAGTGAAGTCCCACGGCAAATTTATATCCGAAGTTCTTCATTCATTTGTTTTTAACAGTAAAAGTAGGTAATGAGACAAATCAAAGGACTTTTTAAAAAATGGGTCTTTATAGTGGGGTGGTCTCTAAATAGAGGTTTGGCTGTACAACAAATAAGTACATCTACATGTATATATGTCAGTTGTGCATGCGCAAGTATCAATACAATAGATACATGTAAAGAAAAATATATCACTGTATCTATTTATATTCTTTAAACAGATGTTCACAACTGTTACAAACTATAATATTAAGAATAGTATCAACTATTTCATCATCATTTTCATTATTTATTTTCATCTGTATGCATTCATTACTCTTGATTGCGTTTTCATCATGTTCTCATAGCAAACTAGGAAGACAAACAATAATAATAATAATCCTCATTATCAATTTGCTTCATATTGCATCATAAGCATCACCAGCATCATGATTGACAATATTTGATACAGTATTAAATAAACATGTAGTTTGTAATCAGTCATGTCTTTGCCCTGTATTCTTAAACAGAGGAGGTCAAGATGGTATCTGCACCTCAGGATGTGGAGGGGGCAGTGATCCGGGGCCGTGTTAAGACGGAGGAGAAGCCGCTGACTTTCAACCAGTTGTGGACCACTGAGGAGCAGAAACGGTAGGTAGTGGGGGTGAGAAGGATAATTTTTTGCAAGGAAACAGATAAATATTGTCTCAGTTCAAAAGTGCTTGTTGCATATGGAATTTTCTTGTATATCTCACCTCCAACAAAAATGACCATATCCGATTGGCTTAGAGCGGTCATGTTCCCATGGTATTTTTTCCATATATTCCAAGTAATTTCCATACACCCCGAGTAATCGAGTAGTCGGTTGAGATATAATCGTTACACAGTTAGTAACTGACGGTGTATGGGCTATACACCCTCAGTCCTTTCATACCATACTAGAGCTTAGAGTGAGTTACTTTTACTAGCACAGTGGGTATTTTACTAACTTCTCATTATTTTGGAAGCATCAAAAACACCAGATTGACATTTTTTAATATTTATCATCCTGAATAAACTAGCTTTGCATCAAGAAAATGACATTATATTGATGGGTGTGTTTTCAGCTTGGAAGAGCTACTGATACAGTTTCCTCCAGAGGAAATAGAGGCCAGGAGATTTCAGAAGATAGCAGCTGCCCTTGGCAACCGCACTACGTTGCAGGTTGGTCCTGAGAGTTTGTGGTTCTTTGTTGAATCACTGAGGTTACATTCATGCCTGCATATTGGGATATTGCTATTGCATCTTATTAAGGCAAAAACATGTCTTTACCCCAGTTTAAGGGAACTTAATTTATAAAAAATTGACCTTTGAATAATTGATACAGTTTGTGGGTTACCTCTGTATGGATCCAAGAAATTATTTTAATAATAAATTGCATTTATATGTTTGATTGTACCTACCATGGTCTAATGTGTTTGTGAGCTTGATTCTAACAGGACTAGTCTTCAAATGCTCATTCTCAAGACACGATACACTGGTTCTACTCAGGAAATTGACATATTGTTATTATAATATATTCCCTATGCTTTAAAAAAACTGTTAAATCACAACTGAAGTTAATATCAAAAATGACACAGAAATGTGTATACATGTACTGACTGAAAACATTTAAAATGTTTAACAACTAAGTTCATTATTATGTTTTATGATTAAAAAATACGCAAGTTTTAAGAGTGGGTTTTTTTTGCTGGTGGTCAGGTTCAGAGTCGAGTGCAGAAGTACTTTATCAAGCTTGACAAGGCGGGGCTTCCCATCCCTGGAAGGATGCCAAGCACCATAAATCTCAAGAAGAAGGTTGGTGGTCCCTCCTATGAGTAACGTTATGGGAAAAACTCTCTTAATGCATGTGCCTCAAGTGTTGTCCTGGACCAGCCTCTGCAGTCTTCTCAGGCTAATCAGGGACAACACTTTCTGCCCCAATTGAATGATTTGTTTGAATGAATTGTCTTCTAAATGAATATCCAGCTCAGCCTAATCTGGGACAAAACTTTTAAGCCCATGCATTAAGCCCCATTTTTCCCAGTGAGACTTATATCAGTATCAGTGTCTGAGAAGGCTGATGTGAGTCCAGGATCTTCAATCTGGTGTATCTTGTGTTTGAATCCCAGCCTTACCACAACTTGTGCGTACATTGTACTAAAAAACTTCAATCTGGTTCATGTACAGAAGTTTCCATGAGGGATTATGGTCTTTAGAAAGTATTTCATTGTGTACACCTTGTGGTGGTTAAGCCCTTACATCTCCTATGCTTGCACAGGTAAAATGTCACAAGGTTAAGTGGCCATTGTTGTATAAATGAAATCTATTAAATACAGCTAATAATCCTAACAACAAACAGTAAAAGTAATTCTTTTGAAGTCATAAAATAATTCCATATATTTGCATTTGGTCAACAGAGCAGACTATTTAATTATTTAATGAACTAATAAATCCACCTGTTTTTACAATATTTCCCATTGACAATACCACCTGTTTTTACAATATTTCTCATTGACAATACCGTCTTTTTTTACAATATTTACCATACCACCTGTGTTTACAATATTTCCCATTGACAATACCACCTGTTTTAACAATATTTCCCATTGACAATACCACCTGTTTTTACAATATTTTTACCATTGACGATACCACCTGTTTTTACAATATTTCCCATTGACAATACCACCTTTTTTTACAATATTTTCCATTGACAATACCACCTGTTTTGACAATATTTCCCACTACAATACCACCTGTTTTTACAATATTTCCCATTGAGGATACCACCAGTTTTTACAATATATCCCATTGACAATACCACCTGTTTTTACAATATTTCCCATTGACAATACCACCTGTTTTTACAATATTTCCCATTGACAATTCCACCTGTTTTTACAATATGTCCCATTGACAATACCACCTGTTTGAATAATATTTCCCATTGACGATACCACCTGTTTTTACAATATTTTCCATTGACAATTCCACCTGTTTTTTACAATATTTCTCATTGACAATACCACCTGTTTTTACAATATTTCCCATTGACAATACCACCTGTTTTTACAATATTTCCTATTGACAATACCACCTGTTGTACAATATTTCCCATTGACAATACCACCTGTTTTATTACTAATTCCCATTAACAATACCACCTGTTTCTATTGTGATCGCCTTTTGTCCGTCGTGCGTTGTGCGTCGTGCGTCGTCAACATTTACCTTGTTAACACTCTAAAGGTTACATTTATTGTCCAATATTCATGAAACTTGGTTAGAACATGTGTCTCAATAATATCTTGGACGAGTTCCAAAATGGTTCGGGTTGGTTGAAAAACATGGCTGCCAGGGGGCGTGGCAGTTTTCCTTAAATGGCTATAGTAAAACCTTGTTAACACTCTAGAAGTCACATTTTTAGTCCAATCTGCATGAAACTTGGTGGGAATATGTGCCCCAATAAAATCTTGGACAAGTTTAAAAATTGTTTCGGTTTGATGAAAAACATGGCCACCAGGGGGCGGGGCAGTTTTCCAAATATGGCTATAGAAAAACCTTGTTAACACTCTAGAAGTCACATTTATTGTCCAATCTTCATGAAACTTAGTAAGAAAATTTGTTATAATGATATCTTGAACAAGTTCGAAAATGGTTCTGGTTGGTTAAAAAACATGGCTGCCAGGGGGCGTGGCAGTTTCCTAATATGGCTATAGTAAAACTTTGTTAACACTCTAGAAGTCACATTTTTAATCCAATCTTCATGAAACTTGGTCAGAACATGTGTCCCAATAATATCTTGGAAGAGTTCGAAAATGGTTCCAGTTGAATGAAAAACGTGGCCGCCAGAGGGTGTGGCAGTTAACCTTATATGGCTTTAGTGTATAGTAAAACCTTGTTAACACTCTAGAAGTCATATTTATTGTCTAATCTTCATGAAACTTAGTCAGAACATTTTTTCTAACAATATATTGGATGTGTTTGAAAATGGTTCTGGTCTGTTGAAAAACATGGCTGCCAGGGGGCGGGGCAGTTTTCCTTATATGGCTATAGTAAAACCTTGTTAACACTCTAGAAGTCACATTTTTGGTCCAATGCTCAAGAAACTTGGTCAGAATATTTGTACTAATGATATCTGGGCTGAGTTCGAAAATGGTTGAGATCCGTTAAAAAAAACATGTTTTACAACCCTTACTTATCATTAATACTTCTCAGGTGAGCGACCAGGGCCACCATGGCCTTCTTGTTACACTATTTCTCATTGCCGTGTGTGTGCAGGTTGGTAGCCATCGTCACCACCCTACAACAGGATGTACTACAACTCCACCTTCCTTGCCTCTGTCACTCCACCGGTGTTCATGACAGACAATGATGATGAGAACTCCCAGAGCTACGAGGGCAGTGTCACCTCTGGCACTGAGAACTGGGATGCCATGGCAGACGAGGACTTCTCTGTGAGTCTAGTATTCTTATTAAGATCAACCTGCGGCCAGATAATACCCATTTCAGTATCTTTTATGGAGCAAAAAACATTTTGGTGATTGGTTCTTAACTTTCAAGTTTTTTTGTATCCATTATTTAACCTATTAGTACATATTAAATCAAAGGGGAACATGGACACCATTTTAACATGGGTTGATTATTTATTAATTTGTGTCAGTGTAGCTCACATGATATTAAAAACTTAGTAGATTTAAACATCATAAGGTGTTTGGTGGTGGGAAAGAGTAGGAAACTAGGGAAACCATACAATTAACATTGCAGGAGTATATATTTGTATTTCTTAAGGTTGGAGTAGGCTGTTATTCCTATTGCTTATATCATTTCCCAACTACCAGTTGCTAGGGAAGGCAGAGGTGGGGCTATTTTGGAATCACTTTGTTCCCTTTGTCAGTCAGTGGGTCTCATACTGTCGGTTGATCTCTCCAGGCATGCTTGTTATTGAAGCACAGTGAATCATTGGTTCAAAATTAGGAGAACACAAATATTTAGGATGGAGTTTCCTATCATTATAGTCTTGTTGTTATTTGTTAAAGAAGAATGTTCTAAGGTTCATTTGATGTATCGTGTATGTCATTTATATGGCTCAGCATGTATGAATAAAAGCTTGTCAATGTGTGTGCTCCCAGGATGACGAAGGGTTTCCGTTAGAGTTGAGAGGAACAGAGGAGTACCAGGAGCTGCTGAGGCTGAAACAGCTGAGGAACAGAAAGATCAGGCAGAGTGCTGAGAACATGACGGAACATGTCGGATTCAAGGTAATAAATACTGTAACGCTGTTTGTCTACTCAAGGTAATACAGAACATGACGGAACATGTCAGATTCAAGGTATTAAATAATGTGACGCTTCGTGTCAAATTCAAGGTTATAGAGAACATGACGGAACTAGTCGTATTTAAGGTATTTAATAATGTGACGCTTCGTATCGAATTCAAGGTAATAGAGAACATGACAGAACATGTCAGATTCAAGGTAATAAATAATGTCTAGTCTAGGTATATGCTGGCCACACATGTCGTAAGACACATTTTTGCATGACATGGGTCATAAATACATGCGTTTTTATATAGACATTTATTTAAAACAATGCAATAGTAGCCCTTTAAAACAAAATAATAGCAGCCTAATAAAGAAACAGTGTAAATGTAGATCTATCATCGAAATTTTATCTGCAAGAACAATATGGGATACAATTTAAGTTGTTTATTTTAATAGAACTCAGGCTAATTTTTTCCCTTATGTACATTTACACAGGAATAATGATATAGGGTAATGACTTAATCCTTTTCCACTCAGCTACACACATTGACATGTTTGTAGTCCCTAAGAAAATCATATTAAATATATACGTACTTTCTTATTAGATTCCTGTTTAAAAGGCTTCATCTCCAACCCTAAGATACTGATACCTGAGCAGCAAACCTAATAAAACCTGAACAGACTGCATGTTACTTGCACGTTGTTCTGGTTTCATGCTGTTTGCACATAGCCATTTTCAGTTTGCTTCTGATCGCAAAATGTTTAAGATGAAGTATGTTTCAGTGCGACAGATGCGAGTGTGAGCCTATAGTCGGTACTCGCTGGCACTGCATGGATTGCCCACCAGACCTCGCAGTGGACTTCTGTGATGAGTGTGTCGACAGGTAAGGCCAATATATCGAGCTTGGTTCTAGGAAAGCTCTGCGAATTGTATGCGCAGGAAGTGTTGTCCTAGATTAGCCTGAGCAGTTTGCATAGACTTATCTGGGACATTTCTTTTCGTCTAAACTGGATTGGCTTTAGAAGAGACTCCCTCTAAACAGAAGACTCCATAACAATCGAAAGTGTTTTCCTGATTATCCTGTGTAGACTTCTCAGGCTTATCTGGGATTACATTTTATGCACATGTTTAAGCCCAGTTTTCGTAGAACAAAGCTCATAAAATAAATATAACCTTCATCAAAATGGTTACCACTTTAAAAACTGTAGTACTCCTACTTCAAATCCAATCCAAATAATAAAAATAGGTTGTTTATATGTTTCTTTTGTTATCAAATCCATATCCTTCAAACAAGTCTTTTGATAAAAACAAAACAAAAAGAATGTGATGTAAATAGTATTTTGAAACAGTTTTAATAACATATGTTTCAGTTAAAACTTGATGAACACTTTTGTGTTGTGATGTTAGCTGATAAATGTTGAGTATCGTGTGATTGGTGAAAATATCATCTCCTACTGCTCTGTTTCCAGTGGTTATGAGTCGTCCATGCACAACTCCAGTCACAGGTTGAAGCCCAAGAGGTCTCTGGAAGGCGCAGACTCTGGGTTCCGTGACACAGACTACATGGGGTTCCTGCCGGGAGGTTCATCTACAGGGTACAACTATTTGGACCCCAACTACATGCCTGCTAGCTGAACACTGGACCCCAACTACATGCCTGCTAGCTGAACCCTGGACCCCAACTACATGCCCGCTAGCTGCACCCTGGACCCCAACTACATGCCCGCTAGCTGAACTCTGGACCCCAACTACATGCCTGCTAGCTGAACCCTGGACCCCAACTACATGCCCGCTAGCTGAACCCTGGACCCCAACTACATTCCTGCTTGCTGAACCCTGGACCCCAACTACATGCCTGCTAGCTGAACCCTGGACCCCAACTACATGCCCGCTAGCTGAACCCTGGACACCAACTACATGCATGCTAGCTGAATCCTGGACCCCAACTACATGCATGCTAGCTGAACCCTTGACCCTAACTACATGTCTGCTAGCTGAACATGCAGTGCTTGAACCTGCACGCTAGCTGACCTTTAATGATGAGAACGTGTATTATGAACACTGACAAACACTGTCTACAGTATGCAGTTGTTAAAGCAATATTATTTTCTTGTTTTTTTTTATCTATTTTTAGATTACATTTAAGCGAATTTAAATATACATCACTTACGCACACAAAAACCCCCTATAACAAAATTATGGTTATTGAAAATAAATTAAATGACTTTTTTATCTTTAAGTGTTCCAGCACAGTGGCTGAGGATACAAAATAGTATTTAATTTTATTTGCTCACCTGAGCACATTGTGCTCATGGTGAGCTTTATAATTGCCTTTTGTCTGTCATGTGGCGTCAACATTTGCATCGCTAGCACTCATTTATTGCCCAATCCACGAGAAACTTGGTCACACAATTTGTCCCAATGATATCTTGGAAAAGTTCGAAAATGGTTCCGGTTGGTTGAAAAACATTGCCGCCAAGGGGCGGGGCATTTTTCATTTGGCTAAAGTAAAACCTTGTTAACACTGTGAAAGTCACATATATAGTTAAATCTTCATGAAATTTGGAAAGAACATTCGTAATAATGATATCTTGGGCTGCAAAGAACAGGTCAGTTCCTGTGTATCTTGGGTGAGCGACTTTGGGCCTTTCAGGCCCTCTTGCTTTGATTTCACGTCTAAGCATAAAATAAATCTGGATATTTTAGCAATTCAGCAATGTAAAAATCGTAGTACATATATATCCTTGACTTGTGAAGACAGTGCATAGTGTGTTTTTTCGTTGTTGTATTTTTCAAATAATTATAAAGACAAAGCAGAGTGTTGTTCGGGTTTGATCTCACAAAATCACTGTGACTCTGTACAAAATTTGTTTCTCTACAGGTTTTAAATGTTAAAAAAGGGTTAATGTGTGTATGATTGAATGTCGTACTTGAGAGAATTTAATAAACCTTTTTTTAAAGATGACTTTTTTCAAAGAAAGATTATCGGCAAAAAAAAGAAAAGAATTTTGTTGAAACAAAAAAAAAATTCATATATTTATTTGTTCGTATTTGGTTTACATGATTTCCAAGCATATATAAACATTCTCTACAACAAGTTCATGTTTATTTGTTAGTTATTTATATTGACTTGACATATCAATTTATGATGAAATTAAATAGGTTTTTGATTTGAAATTTAGCAATGTGTTATTTCAGGGCAAATCAATCGTGTCCGAAAATTTAGATATGGAAAATATATAAAAAAAAATCCTGTTTTCCGAAAATTAAGAGATTAAAGTTAAATGTCCAATAATTATAATAATATTGAAATAAAAGCAATAAATCAATGCACAAAAGTGTTTCTTCTTTATAATAAAAACAACTTTACAGCTTTCCTTACTCTTGCCTGAAATGATACAGAACAAAAAAAGGAAAAACATTTAACATACTGCTCCTTAAAGGGGCCATCCAACAGATTTTGGCATGTATTGAAGCATGTCAATAAATGCTTTATATTGATAAATTTAAACATTTGACCTTAAAATCTCCAGTAAAAAAACAATAGTTCATTTTTTAAAAATGAAAAAAGTAACCCTCAACATGGCTCGAACCACTGACCCCTGGAGTAAAAAGTCTCCCGCCTAGACCACTCGACCATCCATGCTCGTGCTTAGAGCGAATGTATTTTTTAGCCTTTATAAGCAATCCTCGTAGTTTCCCAAAATATAACTACAACAACCGAACTTTCAAAATTATTCAATCGTTTTGCGTCGCAAGACGCTTTATATTTATCAGGTTTTCAAATCGTCAAAAGATGCATATAATGGATATTAAAGAGCATGGTAAATGGTCAGTATTACTATTTCCTCAAAAATATAACAAAAACGAAAAATTGCGAATCTGAAACAACTTTTTTTAATTTTGTCAATTTACCAATCTTTAATAGGAAGATGTGATTTAAAATGCTGTTGGTTGAGTTGATTGTTTTCTACCGGTATACATAGTTATTTACCCAATTACGCAAATGTTATGGTCATGCGTCTCCCAGGTTTAATGGCCTTAATCCGTTTGTAAAACCCCATGATCAAAGTGTCACAAGATAAGCGAATAAAGTGCCGAACTCTGGTAAAATAGCGCTGTAAAATATACTGTCAAAAATTTAGAGTCATTAATGATAGACGAAAACGCGCATGTCTGAAAATTAGGGGTAATGAAAAATAGTAATTATTTTACCCCAAAAAGGGGAGTTAAAATGAATATACTGTTCTGGGAGTCTTTAATACCGTTCCCCACTCAGCCCTAATACCCCTTTCTCGCTTGCTTTATCCTTTTCGGTGTAAGTTATATCTAACTGTGATGATTTCAGAAAAGAAGACGTTTTTATCACTGATAAGGAGATGTTTAAACATGCCCAGGCCAGGGCAAATGTGAACCTCATGGTTATTACTTTAACTACTTTGTAGAGGAGAACCATACGATATCGTACAGTCGTCCTCTACCACGTTTGTTCAAATTATGCCCCTGGGTGTATATGGTGTATTGTATTGATTAAAATGTAAGGCAAACGTTTTCGCATTCCATTGATAAATAATTACACCCTGAACGTATTAACAAATAGGTAAGTAAATATCTTACAAAAGCAATAAAATCGACTGAGCCACAGAGGCATCTGGTTCGCTGAGATATCCTTTTTATTTAACATATCTTTCGCCTTAGGCACATCTAAAGAAGACATGATATAATAGTGCCAAGATGACCATATATCACTCACCTTAGTTATTTATTTTATGTAGAATGAGAATATTGATTTTGAATGTAGATATATAATAAATAACGGGTATCAATGAACATATATGAAGAACAACGAACATTTGCAGAAGAAATTCGACACGTAAGGAAGACCACTTAGCTCACTCGATGGTATTCATACACATTGAAGTCTAAGTGCCAAGAGCTCAAACACGTACAGGTGCAAACACCTGACCTGATATACACACACAAAAAGTAATAATATACACACGAAACAATAATACGATAACATGTTTACAAACATCAACAAAAAGTGTAGAATTGCATATTGGAATATAGCAGTTCGTCTTGTACACAAATATTTTGTATTTGTTTACTAAAATGTTAACAATACTTCATATGCTGTTTACAAATTACTTCTTAAGTATTCCCAAAATAGGAAAAGCAAACTGTAGTAGTAGTAATATGCGTTATGCTTATTTTATAGACAAAGAATTTATTTAATCAGAATTATTATGTGTTATGTTATCTTCAGCCGCTCTATATATTTAGTCAAACACTCAATGATTCACACACATTATCAACACTCGATAACATATTAAATATCTTTAAATAAACTAACAATATAATTCATTCACCAACTAAGGGAGCCTGGCAAGCTGTAACACTGGTTATGAAAACTAATCATTAATAATCACTCCATGAATCTACAATAAACGAACTGGAATCAACAAAACTATAATATATGTACAATTATTTAATAAATTATGAATGCTTTCATGCTTTTAATCATTATGCACAGCAAAACGTACAAGCACTTGACAAAATTTGATACGGGATTCTGAATACGGTCAGCACTTATTTTGATTGGTTTGATTAGTTTAATGTTAGGCTATTCAATGTAAATGTATATAGTGAACAGAAGTATTTTGAAAAATAATATTCAAATTTGTATAACATAGTATTATGAATAAATTGTATAAATATTCTTATCAACAAATAACATTTCATTATATAACTATATAAATAAGGCGCACTTGTTGATGACATTATTTGTCAACATGTTTTGTCTTAAACATTATTGAGAGATATTACTAAGTACATAGCCTGATAGAAAATGCCAAATAATTTAGTGTAAACTATTGAATGTATACTATGAATAGCTACACACCATATGATCATATACAATTACCTCATTGACTCGTTCTTTGTACGTACATCGATAAAAAACATTAGCATTCTATCAAAAATCAACGTGTACTAATATGGTATTTAAATTATAACACTAGGTTATT